>NW_025784572.1:0-24393 GCF_021130785.1 Homalodisca vitripennis
ACAGTAACATTTGATGTTGACCTCTAGATTTTGCCATTCTTGTTTTTATAATACCTTTAAAATAATGTGTCACGTGCAAGGGATTCCTATTTAAAACTGTTTACTTACGACTAATCTACCCCATTTTGGGGGAGGGTAAAAAAAATGTTCATATATAAAAAACCCCTCAGTTGGTCACCTAAATATGCTCCAAAGTAAATCACTTAATCTCTATTCATATGAAAGTTAATTGGGGGGGGGATACTTTTAAGACACACTGTATAAATATGTATTAACCCCAGAAAAAAACATGAATCAAGTATGGTACTATATTTTTGGCTTTTTGTGAGCAGTTAGTTAATTAAATTGTCGGCAATGTTATATTTCGTTAAAACAATTGATTGGTGTCATATTTTTAAACTTTGTATTTTATTTTTGGATGTCTCTGACACAATTCTGCAGTATAATCTGTAGTTTGAGTAAAGAAACACTATACTGGTTGATGTTCTTTCTGTTTTGTTATTATTTCGGTGATGTAGTTTAGAATTTTGTAAACATGGCAGGGCCTTCTAATGATAGACAATAGACAATATACTTTATTTGTACAATTCATAGAGAATTACAAAAGCGTCAATAAAAAATGTCTGTAATAGCGTAATTACAGTTTTAAAACATGGTCTCATCAGGTAAGTTCAAATTAGTTATAATGATGGTTCAAAGTTCTCCAGTTCAAAAATTCATCAATAGAATAAAAAAAATGTTTAAAAAGCATTTTTTTTCAGCTTGGTCTTGAGGTTCTCTTAGTGTTTTAATATCAGCAGGTAGACAGTTAAACAGCCCCCATGTAGGATGGTTTCTCTTCGTAACGGGCTGTACGATGTTCTGGTAGTGCGAAGTCAGCAGCATGTCGTGTGTTGTATTGGTTGTAAATCATGACATCTTAAACAAGTTCTTCTTATGTGCCAAAAACATATATTGTCTCAAAAATGTATAATGACACCACAGTCAGGATTGAAAAGTCTTGCAAAAGCTGCTCTGCAACTCTCCCTTGGCTGCAACTCTGCTAGAACTCTGACACATTTTTTTCTGTTAAGACTAACAATCTATGAATGTTTGCTGCACTGGAATTACCCCAGACCAAGATTCCATAGCGAAGATGAGTCTCAAAAAGGGCAAAAATACGCAATAGTTGCTGTGCTGACGTCACTTATTGATTTCACTCTTCGAATCAAGTAAAGCCCTGAACTCAATTTCTTACAGAGGTTGTCAATGTGCAAGTTCCATGTGAGGCCTATGTCAAATTGTAACTCTCAAATACTTAGCTTCTTCAGCTGCGTCAATATTTAGTAAAAAGTCCTACTTCATGTTTTCTACTCCCCATGACTAGTTGTTTTGTTTTAGTTTCGTTAAGCACCAGGTAATGTGGCAGTACTGAGTAGCCATGTTTCATTGCAACATTTGAAGAAACTTCAAGTGATTCTGGATGTTTATCACTAAGCAGTAGAACAGTATCATCCGCATACATAATAGTGGATGCATATTCTTCCAGGTATGTGGGAAGATCGCTTGTAAACAGTAATAAATAAGACAGGACCGAGGACGGACCCTTGAGGAAACTCCTTTGGAGGTCATTAGCGGACTAGATCGTACTAAGCGAGTTACACCCTTGTCTGTATATTTTAAATCAACCACCTGTTGTCTATTTGTCAAGTAACTACTGAACCATTCCAAAAAAGTACCTGATACACCAAAAGCCTCCAATTTATTTAGAAGTTGTTCATGGTTAAGACATTCAAATGCCTTACTGAAGTCGAGTAAAAAGGATGTAGTGATATCTCCTTCTTCAAGATGGTCTATGATATACTCTACTAGACTTACAATAGCAGTTATTGTAGATTTACCCTTTATAAAACCATGTTGTCGATCAGTAAGCAGATTGTACTTGTACAAGATGGTCAACAAGTCTATTTAAGGCCACTTTTTCAAAAACCTTTGAAAACTGTGGGTATCAATGCTATCGGGCGATAGTTGTTTGCATTAGAGGTGCTACCCTGCTTGAAAAGGGGTATTACTTTGGCAAATTTCAGTGGGGATGGGAATTTTCCTTCTACAAACGACTTGTTTCATTAGGACTGTTAATGGTTGAGCTAACTCTTCACTGCAAAATTTAAGTAATTCTGAAGAAAACTTCGTCAATTCCAGATGATGTTTTTTTTGTACGAAGTTGAGCTATTACATGGCTTTACAGTTGTAGTAGGTTGCAGTGTGAAAGGTTGGAACATTAAAATGAGTTATTTACAGGTACAGAAGGTGGTCTTGGGTTAACTGCTAGAGCATTGTCAGCTGCCGTAACAAACACTGAATTAAGAAAGCCAGCAATTAGTTTAGGATCAGTAATCATTTCATTACCTGGTGCCATTAACTCTTTAGGAAATGTATGTGTTTTATGGTGGCCATTAACTCTTTAGGAAATGTATGTGTTTTATGGTTCCTTTCACTATTTATTACTGCCCAAAGAGCTTTTGATTTATTTTCTGATGAAGAAATTTTACTGGAGATCTCTTGACGTCGCAATTCCTTAAGCCTTAAGTCATATTCTTTCTTTTTAGAAGCCATATCTTGCTTATGTAATAAAAGGCCTGAGGTGTTGTATCTAGAATGTGCTCGTAGAAATTCTCTTAGAATTTCAGCTTGGGAATCTGATTTTCTGTTTATTTTCTTCTTTTTTCTTCTAGCTGTTTTTACAGGACAAGCAAAGTTAACTATCATAACCTATTGTATTACAGAAATAATTATATGCAGTGTCTATGTCAGGAGCAGTTTGCAACTCTAGCCATGGTTTCTTGGCTTAGACTATCTTTAATAATGGCCTTATTTCTACCTGAAAAAATTCTTCTTTTAATAACTGGAAATGATGCATCTTTACGTTGAACATTGACACAACAAAGCTGAGCTGTATGGTCTGATATCCCCTCATCTAATACTTGCACAGAGATCTTAGCATCCTCCAGGTTTGAACAAACACAGTCAATTGAAACTTTGTGATACTGGAGTTATACGTGTAGGAGGGAAGTGGCATCCTACTCATATTGTGGGATATCAGCATTTCTTCTAATTTCACATTGTCACGATTCACAGCTAAGCAGTTAATTTTTATATCTCCCATCATACAGTAATTATTGGGCAACTCCATGTTGGTGCAATTTTCCAATGCTTGTGAAAGGATTTCGAGGGATTCTTCCAAATTGCCCTTGTTTCTGTAGGTGCCAACTATGTACATGTTATGGTGTTTTAATTTTATTTGTACCATAGTAACCTCACAGACTAATTCCACGCTTACCCCTTCGGTAGAAATAGATTGTGTTGTAGATACAAGTGATTCTTTACAAAAAATGCCTACACCTCCCTTCTTGTGGTAATTCCGACTGAAGTCTGTGATTAAATTTGTAACCAACAAGGTTTAGTATTATGGAGGTGGTCTTTTGCTAAACCATGCTCAGTCAGAATAAGAAAATCAGGCTCATGTATTTTGTAATAGATGTATTACCCTATCGATTTTTATTGCTGAGCCTGTCAACATTTTGATGTAATATTTTAAACTGTTGAGTTTTTGAAGTTGGCTTAGTTGAGTCTATGTATGCTACCCCTGGGACATAGTTTGTTGAGGACTCTCTAAAAAAAATTGCCTGGTGAAGGGTTTTTGTCGTAAGCATATGGCTTCTTCAATATTGTCTATTGTACAAGTCTACATAAGTTTCATTCGGACCAAGTTTTTTTGCTGTTTTAGGAGGCCCGGATGATGTAGTTTTCTCACAGTTACCCATAACAATGTCCTTCAAATTAAGAGCTTTACTTTTTGCTACTTGTAAAGAGATGCTAAAGCAGTTTGTTCTCTTCCTCTGGGATTTATCGTTTTTGTCCTTCATTAAAAGCAATTTGTTAGATGTCAGTTTTTTGTTGGTTTTTATAGTGGTGCTTCCTGTCCATTGATTGCTTTTTATGTATCATATCTGGGGTTTTAAATGGTTTTCTCACACATTTTCTCAGAGGGACCATTTTGCACAAATCTTTCTCATACCAAGAAACTTCAGTTATTACTAGATGAACCATTTATCGATTGATGTTCAATTCTTCTGCAATCATTTTCACGGATAATCTTCGATCAGATAGTATTGAGTTCACGCACCATGGCCAAGTTTGACATTCTGTCCGTTAAGGTTGATAGTCCTCCACTGCGGTCTTCATCTTCAACATTCGTTCAGCCTAAACGTTTTATGCCAACGAATATCTTGAGCTCTTGACATAACCTTCTCTCCAAAAGCCTTCTGAATCTTACCGAAATTGTCATTTGCGTTTTCACCCAATTTTACGTAAAAAGAAATGTCATTACAATTGTGTAATATTATGCGGTTCCATTTTGCATGATGGGAGACACATCACGTGTTAACTTATTACAGCACAACTCACAAACTGAGCAGTTGCATGGATGTGCCGCTTAGATTAGAACCAGCTTATAGATCAAGGTTAAAGATATTTTCGCCTATGTAAGCATGCAGGGTTGCAACAACCTGCAAAGAAAATCAGTCTCATTACTTTATTGTCGGACCTCGTATATATATTTTTATAAAATGCAACATTTGGGTTCTCCTTACACAAATCCAAGCAAACACGCAAAAGGAGCTTGGCAAAAAATTCAATTTTATTGTGATTTGGTTAACTGAATGTTTTTTAGTTAATGAAACAGACTAAAACATAATCTAATTTTTGAGAGAAAACACGATCAGAAGTTTAGAGACATCTCTAACTCTTGCCGCCGAGGCTGGCAATGCACTTCTGCTAGAGAATTCACAATTGAAAGAGCAACTAAATAATCTGAAACTGGAGAAACTCCACACTAAAAAAAGAGTTAGACATGTATAAAACCGCTTCTGAAAATATTTTGGGAAACTTCAAGCTACCATAAAGAATAATGAGGATTACATTCAAAGCCATCACTGATAAAAATAGCGAGCTCCTTCAAGAAATGTCCTTCATTAAGAAAAAAGCTGAGAAGGAACATTTATTAAATGAAGAACTGATACAGCAATCTGATCTAGAAAATAGTAACTATAACATCAAAATTAACCAGCTCCAAGAAGAATTGCTCAAGAAATCTACGTTAGCAGAGAGTGTTGAATCTAACCCTTAATAAAAGGATTGATATACTTTTGGCGAATGGGGAAGAATTAAGGAAATTAATTAATGATCCGGTTCAAAATCTGGATCAGCATCTTCATCATCACTGATCTCTAGATCACTAACGTCTCCATTTAATTCGTTGTCCACAAAAATCTTCAAAACGACTAGAATCTAAAAAAAAAAACCAAAGAATTATTGTCAGCAAAAAATCAAAATTCTAGTGTTTAAATAGCACAAAAAAATAAAAAAATAAATAATAAGTTTTAAAAATAACATACAATGTTAATTTATCTCAAATATAACATCTATTTTGTTGTTAGAAATGAGAAAAGCAGGAACAGTTAAAACATAGGTTGTTTAGTTTAGTTGTTGCTGATTGCCCCTGTTCCAAATGT
Organism: Homalodisca vitripennis; assembly: GCF_021130785.1. NCBI lineage: Eukaryota > Metazoa > Arthropoda > Insecta > Hemiptera > Cicadellidae > Homalodisca > Homalodisca vitripennis. The sequence goes on from NW_025784572.1 coordinate 5,553, forward strand.
CGACACTGGTAGACATACAAGTTTCGAACGTTACCAAGGCAACCAAAATCCATAAACTAATCAAAAAATTATATCAATGTGTTCCTTAGACCTTAAACAATACATGTAGCCTAGATTTATTCTAAGAATTTAACATTTAGTATTAAAAAACAAGCACTTACATGGACGTAGTCGCTCTGAACGCTCATATCGCCGGTCGGCACATTTTCCAAATGATGTGATGATGAACCCAAACTCAACAAAACAACTGTCAAGAGTATCCAGGGAGTGCTGCTACCTCTAGGCAGTAGAATGAAACTACTCGCAAAGCTGCCAACCTATTTTTAACTCGTAGAGAAAATTCCCTACGACACAATGTTTTATGTCGACTGTGGTCGACGAATGGAACGAGGAGGATATTGATGATGTTACAATAGGAGGAATGGGTAAACAAGATCATGATAAAAATTTAGAAAAGTTTATGGCTGTGGCTATGAAATACAATCTAACATTGAACCTGAAGAAATGTAAATTTGCTCAAGATACTATATCTATCCTTGGTTATCAAATCAGAAATAGAACTATACGTCCCGACCCAGAGAGATTACAACCACTTTTGGACATGCCTCTGCCTCATGGTGCTGCTTCTCTTAAACGAACACTTGGATTGTTATCATACTACTCCAAATGGATACCAAGGTTTTCTGACAAGATTAGAAGTTTAGTTAAGCTGTAAGAATTTTCCTATTGAACCAACCTCCATTGCCGCTAGTGATTTTCAAAACATTAAGAAGGATATAGAAAGATCATTTCTTGTGACTGTTGAACCGGAAAATCAATTGATAGTCGAAACTGATGCTTCAGGAGGTTGCAATAGCTGGCTACACTGAGCCAAAAATGGACGTCCTGTTGCCTTCTTTTCTAGGGACTTTGTCTGGAAGTGAAAAAACAACAATCTCAACAGTTAGAAAGAGAAGCACAGGCCATCGTAGAATCTATTAAGAAATGGGAGACATTTTTTGTTAGGGAGACAATTTATTCTCTTAACTGATCAAAAAGCTTTGTCATTTATTTTTGACCAAAAACATTCTAGCAGAATTAAAAACGACAAAATCATGCGCTGGCGACTAGAGCTTTCTCCTTTCTCGTTATGACATTCAATATCGACCTGGTAAAGAAAACGTTTCTGCAGACGACACTCTCTCGGATCTGTAATGCCTCTATGACTGACAACAAACTTTTTGAAATGCACCAGGCTCTTTGTCATCCAGGAATAACGCGTTTCTATCACTGGGTACGCTGCAAGAATTTGCCATATTCTTTGAATGAGATCCAATCAATGACTTTATCTTGTCCTATTTGTTCAGAGGTCAAACCTAGATTCCACAAACAGACCAACACATTGATAAAGGGCCACTTCACCTTTTGAAAGACTCAATATTGATTTTAAAGGACCACTACCATCGTCAAGTAGAAATCGTTATATGTTAAATATTGTTGACGAGTACTCTCGCTTCCCATTCTCTTACCCCTGCAAAGAGATGACTTCGAGTACTTTTACTGTGATAGAATGTTTGGAAAACTTGTTCTCTGTTTATGGGATACCAAATTACAACCATTCTGATAGAGGCAAATCATTTTTGTCTGATGAAATAAGGACATATCTTCATCAAAAGGGGATTGCTACAAGTTTAACCAGTCCATACAATCCTGCAGGAAATGGACAAATTGAGAGGTATAATGGAATTATATGGAAGACCGTTACACTGTCACTAAAATCCAAAGGACTGGACCAACGATACTGGAAGTCTGTACTTCCAGAGTCTCTACATTCGATACGCTCTCTTTACTATGCCACAGCAACAAACTGCAATCCACACGAGAGAAATGTTCATACATCCACGCCGATCAACTAAAGGTACTTCACTACCAGCATGGTTACTGCAACCTGGTCCAGTACTAACTAGGCGAAATGTAAGAAGCAGCAAATACGAACCACTAGTTGATGAAGTAGAATTAGTAGAAGCAAATCCACAATACGCACTAATTCTTTTACCCCAATGGAAGAGAATCTACTGTTTCACTAAAAACACTTAGCTCCCCGAGGTGATAAAAGTCTAATGGTGACAGACTTATCCAATTGGTCGGAAGAACAGGAGGTGGAGGATGAACATGAAGATGCATCACAAGGAAATAAGGAAGATTCTTCAAAAGACACTGAAGTTAAATCTGAAACAGTTCAATCAAGAAAATAAAATAGTTTCTCCCTCGAAGAGGATCAAGAATAAGAAGGATCCCTAAACGTTTCAATGACTACCTCTTAAATTCAGTGGGGGAGAATGTTATATAATTTACTCCATGTAAACAATAACTAGATCATCTGTTATTTTTAAAGAAGATATTAAGTAATTGTTTATACATTCAAACGCATTTCCTTTTGGAGTAACCAACGGCGTGTCCGTTTTCCAAAGGACTTTAAATAAGATTATTTCAGAAGAAGGACTCGAAGGTACTTTCGCATATATTGATGATGTTACAATAGGAGGAATGGGTAAACAAGATCATGATAAAAATTTAGAAAATTTTATGGCTGTGGCTATGAAATACAATCTAACATTGAACCTGAAGAAATGTAAATTTGCTCAAGATACTATATCTATCCTTGGTTATCAAATCAGAAATAGAACTATACGTCCCGACCCAGAGAGATTACAACCACTTTTGGACATGCCTCTGCCTCATGGTGCTGCTTCTCTTAAACGAACACTTGGATTTGTTATCATACTACTCCAAAATGGATACCAAGGTTTTCTGACAAGATTAGAAGTTTAGTAAGCTGTAAGAATTTTCCTATTGAACCAACCTCCATTGCCGCTAGTGATTTTCAAAAACATTAAGAAGGATATAGAAAGATCATTTCTTGTGACTGTTGAACCGGAAAATCAATTGATAGTCGAAACATGATGCTTCAGGAGGTTGCAATAGCTGCTACACTGAGCCAAAATGGACGTCCTGTTGCCTTCTTTTCTAGGACTTTGTCTGGAAGTGAAAAACAACACTCAACAGTAGAAAGAGAAGCACAGGCCATCGTAGAATCTATTAAGAAATGGAGACATTTTTTGTTAGGGAGACAATTTATTCTCTTAACTGATCAAAAAGCTTTGTCATTTATTTTTGACCAAAAAACATTCTAGCAGAATTTAAAAACGACAAAATCATGCGCTGGCGACTAGAGCTTTCTCCTTTCTCGTATGACATTCAATATCGACCTGGTAAAGAAAAACGTTTCTGCAGACGCACTCTCTCGGATCTGTAATGCCTCTATGACTGACAACAAAACTTTTTGAAATGCCACCAGGCTCTTTGTCATCCAGGAATAACGCGTTTCTATCACTGGGTACGCAGCAAGAATTTGCCATATTCTTTGAATGAGATCCAATCAATGACTTTATCTTGTCCTATTTGTTCAGAAGGTCAAACCTAGATTCCACAAACAGACCAACACATTGATAAAGGCCACTTCACCTTTTGAAAGACTCAATATTGATTTTAAAGGACCACTACCATCGTCAAGTAGAAAATCGTTATATGTTAAATATTGTTGACGAGTACTCTCGCTTCCCATTCTCTTACCCCTGCAAAGAGATGACTTCGAGTACTGTGATAGAATGTTTGGAAAACTTGTTCTCTGTTTATGGGATACCAAATTACAACCATTCTGATAGAGGCAAATCATTTTTGTCTGATGAAAATAAGGACATATCTTCATCAAAAGGGGATTGCTACAAGTTTAACCAGTCCATACAATCCTGCAGGAAATGGACAAATTGAGAGGTATAATGGAATTATATGGAAGACCGTTACACTGTCACTAAAATCCAAAGGACTGGACCAACGATACTGGAAGTCTGTACTTCCAGAGTCTCTACATTCGATACGCTCTTTACTATGCACAGCAACAAACTGCAATCCACACGAGAGAATGTTCAAACATCCACGCCGATCAACTAAAGGTACTTCACTACCAGCATGGTTACTGCAACCTGGTCCAGTACTAAACTAGGCGAAATGTAAGAAGCAGCAAATACGAACCACTAGTTGATGAAGTAGAATTAGTAGAAGCAAATCCACAATACGCACTAATTCTTTACCCCAATGGAAGAGAATCTACTGTTTCACTAAAACACTTAGCTCCCCGAGGTGATAAAAGTCTAATGGTGACAGACTTATCCAATTGGTCGGAAGAACAGGAGGTGGAGGATGAACATGAAGATGCATCACAAGGAAATAAGGAAGATTCTTCAAAAGACACTGAAGTTAAATCTGAACAGTTCAATCAAGAAAATAAAATAGTTTCTCCTCGAAGAGGATCAAGAATAAGAAGGATCCCTAAACGTTTCAATGACTACTCTTAAATTCAGTGGGGGAGAATGTTTATATAATTTACTCCATGTAAACATAACTAGATAATTCAACATCTGTTATTTTTAAAGAAGATATTAAGTAATTGTTTATACATTCGATTGAATATTTAAGGTTATCTAGTTGAATTTTGTTGATTAAAGCCTTAGTTTGTAAAGGTTTTCTTAGTTTCATTACATCAAGTAACCCCACAAAAAAAGTCAAGGCTGTTACATCTGGAGACCTTGCCAACCACTCAATTGATCCTCTTCTATCGATCCAGCGATCCGGGTAGTAGTGTGCATCTAGCTATTGTCGCACAGGAAGAGCTACATGTTGTTGAAAAGAAAACATATCCTCATCCTAAAATTTAAACTGGGCCTACTTCATTTACCTGGTTTTCATGTGTTTCCAAAATAAGAGGGTCAAAAGTGTTTTTTAGCAAATCTAAGTACGATTCTCCATTTGAGTTTCCTTCAATAAATACAGGTCCAACAATAGTATTAATTTTTTCAGGTCATTGGGTTGATCCTTCAATAAATACATATGGGTTTTGGTCTGACCAAAATCGGAAATTGTGTTTATTAACAAAACCGTTAACATAAAATGTACATTCATCACTAAACCACATGTTTTTTACAAAAATTTTTCATTGCCAGTAATGATTGCACTCATTTGTTCACAGAATTCAATCCGGCGGTCATAATCATTTTCATTAAGTTCGTAACAAACTTTGACTTTGTAAGGATGAAATTTGTTAATTTTCAATGCTTTATGAATGGAACCAACAGATATTGCAGTGTCAACAGCAAGTTTACAAATGGATGTATTAGGGTATTAGTTTGGGTTTAGTTTACAAATGCCGCTTACTGACCAGTCTCCAACAATACTGTAGATAAGAAAGATAAAAGAATGATAAGACACTTGCTTGTTCTGTTTACTTACAAATAATGATAGCGAAATTATGTTAATATTACACTAAACTGTTTGCTTTTTGGCAATATCATTGCATTCAGCAAGTAATGGTGTTGTGTTATTAGCAGTTTATGAGCTTCAATTTGAGGTGTCACAAGGTATTTAGTTGCCATTTCAAAATGTTGGCTTTTGGTACAGGGACAGGGGGGGGCATGGGGGTGAGCACCCCCATTTTGAACATATTTTTTGTTCCCCCAATTAGTACTATACACTCCCGTTTACAGAATTTTTATAAGTCTTTTAATACGAGTTTGAAGTTTTCAAATGATCACCCTATATATTTATGGAACTATAGTATTCGTTAAACTTAGATTTGACAGTTTACCCCAACTCGGTGAAGTTCACAAATACAATACATCACACCAGTACGACTTATTCATACCTTCACACCACCATGAGTTCTATTGCTGTTATATATGAGAACTAATTTTATAATACATTACCAGATGAAATAAAAAATGGGAAAACACTATTATATTTCTTCAGTGACAAGACTCTTTATAGTTTTAATTTTAATAAATTTGACTGTTTTTATTACATATTTACAACTTTATTTTTTAACATATATTAATGTGTTATTGAATATAATAGATAGTTTTATAGTTTAATTTATTATTAGTTTTAATTTAGGGTAATATGACATTCAGGGTACAAATTGTACTAAATGCAGGGCAGTAGTCAGACCTGCTAACTTCGACCCAGCTCTATAGGGAGCCCAGACCAGACCCGATCCCAACAGTCATTACCGTCGGTCCAATTCAACGCTTTGATGTTTAAGAATGTTCGAGATCACTCAGTCTAGTAACTCTACATTGTGACATTAAATTATATGAGATCATTTGACCGTTTAGTTGGGATATTAATTTACTTTAAAGTCTTAAAAAGTATTGATAAGTCTCTGAGAAGAACAATGTAATTCAGACTCATAGCGTGACTACTGGTGTTGTCAGTGAGGGTCTGTGAGGTAGGCGACAAAATTATGTCAGCTATGCATCTCTCACAACTCCAGCAACAGTGAATATCACAAAAACACGGTGAGACATGAATGTATCCTTACTGGACGTACGACACAACCTTGTCAGTTTTTGCAACCGCAGACAAACATGTTCATCTTAGATCGCACAACAACAGTGACAAGAATGAAAACACCTTCCGTTACAACAATTGTGTCACATCGTCAGTTGAGAACACTGTGACACTATTTTTGCGTTGGTTTACATCACCCACAGTTTTTCGTCACCTACCTGGAACGGGGCCTTATAGATCAAGTAAAATTCATAGCTAGTGGTGAAATAAAAATAGAAATATTGTAGCAAAGTTACAATTGAACATGAAAATAATGTTTGGCTTAACCAAACAATCCGAAAAGGTAAAAAACACAAAAAGTATGGCTGATGAAAAACTTTACTGACAAAAAAAAACTCGAAAGGTTGATGCAACAACGTTTAAAAGAAATGTTTTTCTTCAACATTTAAATGAGTTAATTTAAGACACTGAATTTGAGGTTTAAATCACTCACTCATTCTTTTAGTTTCCAGATGACGACTGAAGAAGACATAAAAACAAAATCTAGTAACTTAGTTCTAACACATCAGAACAATCTGCAAGACGAAGTAGTAAATTATAGTATTTAATAAATCTTACGTTTACTATAAACTTTGAGAAAATTTCTAAGTTCCTTTTCTAAAAAAGGCAGCCATAGAGTGTAGTCAAGCCTTGAGTTTCTTACTGTCAAGGCTTAAAATTATTAAGAATATCAATCTGGGTGATTCTATCCATTTTTTTTTTTACAGAGGGCCAGGTTTTCTGGGCCTGGTAGTTGCCTCTCAGCCATCCGGCTTATTGTGCACCCTCTTGCAGGTTTAAGCTTTGTCAAATCCCAGGCCCTTACAAAACCACAAGATCTTCTGAACAATCCTGTTCCAACCCCTCTTCTGTATGTCTAAGAATAGGGACCTTGAGCGTTTGCTCTGTAATGCCAGACATCCAAATATAACGTGCTCAGCTGTTTCATCAGCCTCACCACATTTCCTGCACAAGTGTTTCCTGAACCGGAATACATATTCTGTTCAGGTGGCTTCGGAATATCCAATGACCTGTAATAAAACCAGTCATCTTACGTATCTCTGTTCTACTCATTCTAAGGGCATCTGCTGCAATGTTCCTCTACCTGGCCCTCTGTAAAAAAAAAAAAATGGATAGAATCACCCAGATTGATATATCTTAATAATTTTTAAGCCTTGACAGTAAGAAACTCAAGGCTTGACTAACTCTATGGCTGCCTTTTTTAGAAAAGGAACTTAGAAATTTTCTCAAAGTTTATAGTAACGTAAGATTTATTAAATACTATAATTTACTACTTCGTCTTGCAGATTGTTCTGATGTGTTAGAACTAAGTTTACTAGATTTTGTTTTTATGTCTTCTTCAGTCGTCATCTGGAAACTAAAAGAATGAGTGATTTAAACCTCAAATTCAGGTCTTAAATTAACTCATTTAAATGTTGAAGAAAACATTTCTTTTTTAAACGTTGTTGCATCAACCTTTTTCGAGTTTTTTTTTTGTCAGTAAAGTTTTCATCAGCCATACTTTTGTGTTTTTTACCTTTTCGGATTGTTTGGTTAAGCCAAAACATTATTTTCATGTTCAATTGTAACTTTGCTACAATATTTCTATTTTTATTTCACCACTAGCTATGAATTTTACTTGATCTATAAGGCCCCGTTCCAGGTAGGTGACGAAAAACTGTGGGTGATGTAACCAACGCAAAAATAGTGTCACAGTGTTCTCAACTGACGATGTGGACACAATTGTTGTAAACGGAAGGTGTTTTCATTCTTGTCACTGTTGTTTGTGCGATCTAAGATGAACATGTTTGTCTGCGGTTGCAAAAACTGACAAGGTTGTGTCGTACGTCCAGTAAGGATACATTCATGTCTCACCGTGTTTTTGTGATATTCACTGTTGCTGGAGTTGTGAGAGATGCATAGCTGACATAATTTTGTCGCCTACCTCACAGACCCTCACTGACAACACCAGTAGTCACGCTATGAGTCTGAATTACATTGTTCTTCTCAGAGACTTATCAATACTTTTTAAGACTTTAAAGTAAATTTAATATCCCAACTAAACGGTCAAATGATCTCATATAATTTATGTCACAATGTAGAGTTACTAGACTGAGTGATCTCGAACATTCTTAAACATCAAAGCGTTGAATTGGACCGACGGTAATTGACTGTTGGGATCGGGTCTGGTCTGGGCTCCCTATAGAGCTGGGTCGAAGTTAGCAGGTCTGACTACTGCCCTGCATTTAGTACAATTTGTACCCTGAATGTCATATTACCCTAAATTAAAACTAATAATAAATTAAACTATAAAACTATCTATTATATTCAATAACACATTAATATATGTTAAAAATAAAGTTGTAAATATGTAATAAAAACAGTCAAATTTATTAAAATTAAAACTATAAAGAGTCTTGTCACTGAAGAAATATAATAGTGTTTTCCCATTTTTTATTTCATCTGGTAATGTATTATAAAAATTAGTTCTCATATATAACAGCAATAGAACTCATGGTGGTGTGAAGGTATGAATAAGTCGTTACTGGTGTGATGTAATTGTATTTTGTGAACTTCACCGAGTTGGGGTAAACTGTCAAATCTAAGTTTAACGAATACTATAGTTTCCATAAATATATAGGTGTGATCATTTGAAAACTTCAAACTCGTATTAAAAGACTTATAAAAATTCTGTAAACGGGAGTGTATAGTACTAATTGGGGGAACAAAAAATATGTTCAAAATGGGGGGTGCTCACCCCCATGCCCCCCCCTGTCCCTTGTACCAAAAGCCAACATTTTGAAATGGCAACTAAATACCTTGTGACACCTCAAATTGAAGCTCATAAACTGCTAATAACACAACACCATTACTTGCTGAATGCAATGATATTGCCAAAAAAGCAAACAGTTTAGTGTAATATTAACATAATTTCGCTATCATTATTTGTAAGTAAACAGAACAAGCAAGTGTCTTATCATTCTTTTATCTTTCTTATCTACAGTATTGTTGGAGAACTGGTCAGTAAGCGGCATTTGTAAACTAAAACCCAAACTAATACCCTAATACATCCATTTGTAAACTTGCTGTTGACACTGCAATATCTGTTGGTTCCATTCATAAAGCATTGAAAATTAACAAATTTCATCCTTACAAAGTCAAAGTTTGTTACGAACTTAATGAAAATGATTATGACCGCCGGATTGAATTCTCTGTGAACAAATGAGTGCAATCATTACTGGCAATGAAAATTTTGTAAAAAACATGTGGTTTAGTGATGAATGTACATTTTATGTTAAACGGTTTTGTTAATAAACACAATTTCCGATTTTGGTCAGACCAAAACCCATATGTTATTTATTGAAGGATCAACCCAATGACCTGAAAAAATTAATACTATTGTTGGACCTGTATTTATTGAAGGAAACTCAAATGGAGAATCGTACTTAGATTTGCTAAAAAACACTTTTGACCCTCTTATTTTGGAAACACATGAAAACCAGGTAAATGAAGTAGGCCAGTTAAATTTAGATGAGGATATGTTTTCTTATTCAACAACATGTAGCTCTTCCTGTGCGACAATAGCTAGATGCACACTACCCGGATCGCTGGATCGATAGAAGAGGATCAATTGAGTGGTTGGCAAGGTCTCCAGATGTAACAGCCTTGACTTTTTTTGTGGGGTTACTTGATGTAATGAAACTAAGAAAAACCTTTACAAACTAAGGCTTTAATCAACAAAATTCAACTAGATAACCTTAAATATTCAATCGAATGTATAAACAATTACTTAATATCTTCTTTAAAAATAAACAGATGATCTAGTTATGTTTACATGGAGTAAATTATATAACATTCTTCCCCCACTGAATTTAAGAGGTAGTCCATTGAATAGAACGTTTAGGGATCCTTCTTATTCTTGATCCTCTTCGAGGAGAAAACTATTTTATTTTCCTTGATTGAACTGTTCAGATTTAACTTCAGTGTCTTTTGAAGAATCTTCCTTATTTCCTTGTGATGCATCTTCATGTTTCATCCTCCACCTCCTGTTTCTTTCCGACCAATTGGATAAGTCTGTCACCATTAGACTTTTATCACCTCGGGGAGCTAAGTGTTTTTAGTGAAACAGTAGATTCTCTTCCATTGGGGTAAAGAATTAGTGCGTATTGTGGATTTGCTTCTACTAATTCTACTTCATCAACTAGTGGTTTCGTATTTGCTGCTTCTTACATTTCGCCTAGTTAGTACTGGACCAGGTTGCAGTAACCATGCTGGTAGTGAAGTACCTTTAGTTGATCGGCGTGGATGTATGAACATTCTCTCGTGTGGATTGCAGTTTGTTGCTGTGCATAGTAAAGAGCGTATCGAATGTAGAGACTCTGGAAGTACAGACTTCCAGTATCGTTGGTCCAGTCCTTTGGATTTTAGTGACAGTGTAACGGTCTTCCATATAATTCCATTATACCTCTCAATTTGTCCATTTCCTGCAGGATTGTATGGACTGGTTTAAACTTGTAGCAATCCCCTTTTGATGAAGATATGTCCTTATTTCATCAGACCAAAAATGATTTGCCTCTATCAGAATGGTTGTAATTTGGTATCCCATAAACAGAGAACAAGTTTTCCAAACATTCTATCACAGTACTCGAAGTCATCTCTTTGCAGGGGTAAGAGAATGGGAAGCGAGAGTACTCGTCAACAATATTTAAACATATAACGATTTCTAACTTGACGATGGTAGTGGTCCTTTAAAATCAATAATTGAGTCTTTCAAAAGGTGAAGTGGCCTTTATCAATGTGTTGGTCTGTTTGTGGAATCTAGGTTTGACCCTCTGAACAAATAGGACAAGATAAAGTCATTGATTGGATCTCATTCAAAGAATATGGCAAATTCTTGCTGCGTACCCAGTGATAGAAAACGCAGTTATTCCTGGATGACAAAGAGCCTGGTGCATTTCAAAAAGTTTGTTGTTCAGTCCATAGAGGCATTACAAGATCCGAGAGAGTGCGTCTGCAGAAACGTTTTCTTTACCAGGTCGATATTGAATGTCATTACGAGAAAGGAGAAAGCTCTAGTCGCCAGCGCATGATTTTGTCGTTTTTAATTCTGCTAGAATGTTTTTGGTCAAAAATAAATGACAAAGCTTTTTGATCAGTTAAGAGAATAAAATTGTCTCCCTAACAAAAAAAATGTCTCCATTTCTTAATAGATTCTACGATGGCCTGTGCTTCTCTTTCTACTGTTGAGTGTTGTTTTTCACTTTCCAGACAAAGTCCTAGAAAAGAAGGCAACAGGACGTCCATTTTGGCTCAGTGTAGCAGCTATTGCAACTCCTGAAGCATCAGTTTCGACTATCAATTGATTTTCCGGTTCAACAGTCACAAGAAATGATCTTTCTATATCCTTCTTAATGTTTTTGAAAATCACTAGCGGCAATGGAGGTTGGTTCAATAGGAAAATTCTTACAGCTTACTAAACTTCTAATCTTGTCAGAAAACCTTGGTATCCATTTGGAGTAGTATGATAACAATCCAAGTGTTCGTTTAAGAGAAGCAGCACCATGAGGCAGAGGCATGTCCAAAAGTGGTTTGTAATCTCTCTGGGTCGGGACGTATAGTTCTATTTCTGATTTGATAACCAAGGATAGATTATAGTATCTTGAGCAAATTTACATTTCTTCAGGTTCAATGTTAGATTGTATTTCATAGCCACAGCCATAAAATTTTCTAAATTTTTATCATGATCTTGTTTACCCATTCCTCCTATTGTAACATCATCAATATATGCGAAAGTACCTTCGAGTCCTTCTTCTGAAATAATCTTATTTAAAGGTCCTTTGGGAAAACGGACACGCCGTTGGTTACTCCAAAAGGAATGCGTTTTGAATGTATAAACAATTACTTAATATCTTCTTTAAAAATAACAGATGATCTAGGTTATGTTTTACATGGAGTAAATTATATAACATTCTCCCCCACTGAATTTAAGAGGTAGTCATTGAAACGTTTAGGGATCCTTCTTATTCTTGATCCTCTTCGAGGAGAAACTATTTTATTTTCTTGATTGAACTGTTCAGATTTAACTTCAGTGTCTATTTGAAGAATCTTCCTTATTTCCTTGTGATGCATCTTCATGTTCATCCTCCACCTCCTGTTCTTCCGACCAATTGGATAAGTCTGTCACCATTAGACTTTTATCACCTCGGGGAGCTAAGTGTTTTAGTGAAAACAGTAGATTCTCTTCCATTGGGGTAAAGAATTAGTGCGTATTGTGGATTTGCTTCTACTAATTCTACTTCATCAACTAGTGGTTCGTATTTGCTGCTTCTTACATTTCGCCTAGTTAGTACTGGACCAGGTTGCAGTAAACCATGCTGGTAGTGAAGTACCTTTAGTTGATCGGCGTGGATGTTATGAAACATTCTCTCGTGTGGATTGCAGTTTGTTGCTGTGCATAGTAAAGAGCGTATCGAATGTAGAGACTCTGGAAAGTACAGACTTCCAGTATCGTTGGTCCAGTCCTTTGGATTTTAGTGACAGTGTAACGGTCTTCCATATAATTCCATTATACCTCTCAATTTGTCCATTTCCTGCAGGATTGTATGGACTGGTTAAACTTGTAGCAATCCCCTTTTGATGAAGATATGTCCTTATTTCATCAGACAAAAATGATTTGCCTCTATCAGAATGGTTTGTAATTTGGTATCCCATAAACAGAGAACAAGTTTTCCAAATCATTCTATCACAGTACTCGAAGTCATCTCTTTGCAGGGGTAAGAGAATGGGAAAGCGAGAGTACTCGTCAAACAATATTTAACATATAACGATTTCTACTTGACGATGGTAGTTGGTCCTTTAAAATCAATATTGAGTCTTTCAAAAGGTGAAGTGGCCTTTATCAATGTGTTGGTCTGTTTGTGGAATCTAGGTTTGACCTCTGAACAAATAGGACAAGATAAAGTCATTGATTGGATCTCATTCAAAGAATATGGCAAATTCTTGCTGCGTACCCAGTGATAGAAACGCGTTATTCCTGGATGACAAAGAGCCTGGTGCATTTCAAAAAGTTTGTTGTCAGTCATAGAGGCATTACAGATCCGGAGAGAGAGTGCGTCTGCAGAAAACGTTTTCTTTACCAGGTCGATATTGAATGTCATACCGAGAAAGGAGAAAGCTCTAGTCCGGCCCAGCGCCATGATTTTGTCGTTTTTAATTCTGCTAGAATGTTTTTGGTCAAAAATAAATGACAAAGCTTTTTGATCAGTTAAGAGAATAAATTGTCTCCCTAACAAAAAATGTCTCCATTTCTTAATAGATTCTACGATGGCCTGTGCTTCTCTTTCTACTGTTGAGTGTTGTTTTTCACTTCCAGACAAAAGTCCTAGAAAAGAAGGCAACAGGACGTCCATTTTGGCTCAGTGTAGCAGCTATTGCAAACTCCTGAAGCATCAGTTTTTCGACTATCAAATTGATTTTTCCGGTTCAACAGTCACAAGAAATGATCTTTCTATATCCTTCTTAATGTTTTGAAAATCACTAGCGGCAAATGGAGGTTGGTTTCAATAGGAAAATTCTTACAGCTTACTAAACTTCTAATCTTGTCAGAAAACCTTGGTTATCCATTTGGAGTAGTATGATAACAATCCAAGTGTTCGTTTAAGAGAAGCAGCACCATGAGGCAGAGGCATGTCCAAAAGTGGTTGTAATCTCTCTGGGTCGGGACGTATAGTTCTATTTCTGATTTGATAACCAAGGATAGATATAGTATCTTGAAGCAAATTTACATTTCTTCAGGTTCAATGTTAGATTGTATTTCATAGCCACAGCCATAAACTTTTCTAAATTTTATCATGATCTTGTTTACCCATTCCTCCTATTGTAACATCATCAATATATGCGAAAGTACCTTCGAGTCCTTCTTCTGAAATAATCTTATTTAAAGTCCTTTGGAAAACGGACACGCCGTTGGTTACTCCAAAAGGAATGCGTTTGAACTGATACAACTGCCCATTAGCTTCAAAAGCGGTAAGTTGTTTTTCATGCTCTGGAATTGGTATCTGATGATAAGCACTAGACAAATCCAATGAACTTGAAAGTATCAAATTTAGCAATTTTTAACACAAGTAACTCAATATCTGGCAAAGGATAAGCATCCAATAATGTAAATTTATTTACTGTCTGAGAATAGTCTATTACAAGACGTTTCTTGTGGTTTTCATTTTTGGTAATGAGCACTTGAGCTCGCCATGGAGAAACACTTTCCTCGATAACACCATCTTTCAGAAGAGACTGTATTTAACATTGTATAAATTTTTCATCTTCACCAAAAAACCGCCTTGTCTTAGTCACAACAGGTCGACAATCTTTAGTCATATGCTGAAATAATGATGGTGGTTCCACATTAGCACAGGCAACGTTACAAACGGAGAAAGATGATCTTGGTCCCCCAAAGTCTACAGAAACATTTGTATGTAGTTTCATGATATCATGTCCTATCAGTACATCAGTACATAACCTTTCAATTACAAGCATTTTGATTTGTTTGTAAGCATTGTCTTGTACATACAGATCTACCCTAACATACCCTTTAATTGGTGAAACGAGTGACGTAGATGCCCATCGACACCTGTTTGACTTCTGGAAATGTTTTAAGGTTGTTAGCCTTTACAAAACTACTATCAATAAAAACTATCAGAACTTCCAGTATCAACTAAAAACTTAGCAGAAATTCCGTTTACATTTCCGGATACAATTGCTTTAGATAATACTTTGGGTGTTACTGCTGAAGTTATTACGGGACATGTTGTTAAAGAGGCTGAATTTATCTTACCTTTTTTTAAGATTCTTAGATAAACAAACTCTGAGAGTGTGAAAATGACCAGTTTTCGAGAGCAACCTTTACAAATAGCATCTTTTGCAGGGCAGTCCATCTCTTGAAATATGTCTTGCTCTTCCACAAAAATAACATTTCTGTCGGAGGTCCCTGTGCTGATACAGCAGCAGCAGTAGAATTGTCTTCCTGAGTTTTTTAGTTTGTCTGAAGGAATCTTTAAATTACTACTTCGTATCAACGTTGTGACAATATGATTGAGGTACCTCTGAAGTCATGGAATAAGCGCGTCCGCATGTTTCTGAGCTGACTCTAAGGAACGAGCTATTTCTTCAACTTTTTTCCAAGGTTAAAACGTTATGTTCCAGAATACGTTGTCTGATTTGAGAAGAATTTAAACCACTAATAAAGGCAATCTCTGATAGACTCATCACTATAAGGTTTTAGCATCGACATTTACAAAATCACACTCCTTACTAAGAGATTTAAGCGTTTGCAAATAGTGATTTATTGATTCTCCTTCTTGTTGTTTATGATTAGCAAGCAAAGTGTCTAGCAAAAAGTACATTTTTCTTAGGTATGAATAATGTTTCTAAAGTTTGTATAGCATTGTTGTAATCTTTACACTCACTGATAAAATTCATAGGTTAGAAAGTTCACTAGTACTCCAAGTTTCTTATCTTCTTTAACTTCAAGCATTTTCTATGAATGTATTGAACGTTTTGAAACCAATGTTTCCATTGTTTAGAAGCATTTGTTGTTTCAGGGCTGCATGCAAATTCCTCAGGTTTCAGTAGTTTTTTTCCATTACAGAGTATTGAAGTTAGTATAGCAAATTTGTTGATTAAATTGTAATGAAACTAAGAAAAACCTTTACAAACTAAGGGCTTTAATCAAAAAAATTCAACTAGATAACCTTAAATATTCAATCGAAATGTATAAACAATTACTTAATATCTTCAATATTAAGTAATTTGTTATCAACAAAATAACAGATGATCTAGTTATGTTTACATGGAGTAAATTATATAACACTTGAAATCAAGTAGTTTTTAAAACATATTCCCACTGGATGTCCAAGAAGAATTGAAAAAGAAGATTACTGCTGAGTGCAGAAGTTTAACCAGAGAAACTTTTAGAAAGATTAGGCTAGAATTTGAAAATAGATTATTTTTTGCTTGAACAACAATAGCTACCAATTTGAAACATTTGATTTGAAGTATACAAAGGATTTACAACAATATTCAGTGAGCAATTTTGTTGAGCAGTAGTACAGTAGTTGTAGACTAAATTAATTGTTGTGTAAGAAATTACATTATTGGCTGCTGATACCAAAATGGTCTGTAACCGATTTCAATTTTTTTTTATTACCAATAATACAATTATTTTTTAAAGATTCAATTTGAGGGTGTCACAAGGTATTAGTGCCATTTCAAAATTGTTGGCCTATTGGTGTAGGGGGAGTCAATAGGGGGTGAGCACCCCAATTTGAAAATAATTTTTTTTTCCTCCCCAATTAGTAACTACACACTCCCAGTTCTATACAGAAATCTTATTTGAATACTTGAGCTGTAAGTCCTATTAATACGAGTTGAAGTTTTCAAATGAAACACTCTGTACATGGCCATTACACTGTTTGCTATTATATGTAATTTTACAAAAATGTTCTTATCACCAAGTTTGCTTGGTTTGGAGTAGTTTTCTAAAATAGTACTTATATTGCTCCCTTTTTTATATTTTTAAGATTGGAATCTAAATTTCGTAATTTTTGGGCGCCATATTACGTTGAAAAGAAAACCAAAATATACTAAATTTAATGAATGTTAAATAGAAAGTTTAATAGCTTATTTAGAATTTTTGTATTGCAAATATTTTGTAAATCTACTTGAAGGCATAAATGGCAGAAGCTGCTTCTTTTAGACGCAAAACCTCAATCCAGGTTTCAATTATAATGGTTTTTTTTATAGAAACTTTGGAATAAGTAGCTTGAGCAATCTGAAATGTCTTTTATTTTTATAGTTTACAGAATGGTGTGTTCTTTGTTTTGCTTGTGAATTATGAATTATGAACTAAGATGATTTGAAATTATTAATAAATAATCAATATATCAAACATATATCAAATAAAAATGTGATGACTGAATAACAAAAAAATATATTAGACAGACAAAAAAAAAATTTATACAAGATGTAAAGAATATTGCGCCTTGCTACCCAACATTAAATTCAAACAGAAGAAAAGAAAAAAATCGGCTGGTCACGACACCACCTGTAATTAATACATGGAGACTCACTATACCAAAATAAAACGTTAACACACCTAGATATTTAAATGCACGGGAATCATATTACATAAATCAAACAAAACACAGAAGATTTCAATTAAATCAAGAAGATAGAACAGTACAAAATTCAATATTACTTCCATTGAAAATTACAAAAAATAACATTTTTCCAAATTTATATAGTAAATTTCCAGTTATGATTTAAGTTTTTATTTTACACCAACTACGAAAAGTTAAAGGGATCAAAAGTAAATTTGATGTTAATAATAGTTAAAACCAAAATATTTATAATTTTAAAATCACATATGTTTTGACTATTAATTAAAATCAAATTTACTTTTTGTATATATACTTTTTTTTATGTGTCTGACGAAGGGATAGCCTTTTGTAATAATTGTAATTATGTTTAATAGTAACTTAATACAAGCTTCCATCTTCACACATGAATTGTTAAGATTTATCTTATCAAACTGCAAAAGCAATTAATTAAATACGTTTGTAGTTAACATAAAAGCATCACCGGTGATATTGTCATCAACAAAAAAAGTTTGCCAATACATGATAACTTAATGCTGGGGGGGGGCTAGACTCTCTCCATTTCTTTTTCCTCTGGAGGTGGGACAAGACAATGTTAAGGTTCGCATCATTTCATAAAAAGCAATCATGGTTTCCTGATTGGTCCAAGTAAAATAAATCATTTATATAACAAAATAAAACTATAAAGGCCCAAAAATACTAAATACCCTAGGGGAACACGGTTTTTCATCTTCAAGAATCTAAAGAATTAAAATATTGTTTAATATATTGGTACCTTTGTTAGAAGAAGAGTACATATTCTAATTTCAACAAATTATTTCTGTTATTTAAAATAAGGGTTTTTCAAACCTTTTTACAAGATTTTATCTCCAGAATCAATGTCTGTTTTATTTATACAGCAGCAATATGTGAGAAATCAAATCAATCCTTTACTTAGAATCCATATAAATTCCAATTCATTTTTTCATGATTTATCTTGTGAGTCAAATTACTGATTCTTGCAAAACCTGTAGCAAACTTTGGTTTTGAGATTGCATTAGAATTCATCATTGGTGCAATCTGGAATAAAAGTGAGGATACCTTTGTCTCTCTGTTATCAGCATTCCAACTAACTGAGTCAAGAAACTGTGATTATATAAATACTGTACTGTGTATGTGTGTGTGTGTATATTTTTAAAAACTAAAAATGTAAATAAATGTTTTAGTCGTCTTTGAAAAAAACTTCTCAAAGCTAAAAACATCCACAAGAAGGTATTTAATAAAGTGTCAAC
>NW_025784573.1:0-24996 GCF_021130785.1 Homalodisca vitripennis
TAAACATAATATCCACATTTTTCCCACTACACAACAGGAAGTATAGTTTTCTAAACTGTTTTACTCTGAACAGCTGATTTAAAGTCAATGAGCTGATTAATGTGAACAGCTGTTTATTTAAGCTATTAAAAGTTGTTTAATTCTGAGTTTGTAAAATTGGTGATATCTTTATTTGCCATTCCTGTTGCTAATGAAAAGAAACTAATTAAAACAAACAATACATTATACTAAAGTAATTGGAATGGAGGCAAAACAACTTTTACAATTACAGAAGAAATAAACAGCTGTTCACATTAATCAGCTCATTGACTTTAAATCAGCTGTTCAGAGTAAAACAGTTTATAGGTGAACCGCTAATAAAGAAACCTGCGCAGAAGCAAATATTTGAGCAGCACAGCGCAGGAGGGGCCCCCCTCCGGCGGGGGGGAGCGGCGATGGGCGGAGCATCTTCTTGTCAGCTGTTTAAATCTTGTCTTGCTCGCGCCATATTGTTTATACTGCAGTTACTTACTTGGACCGTTCAATTCGAACGAGTCAGTTAGGTGAACAAGTGATCCGGATCGGAGTGTTTCAAAAGACCCGTTCACTTTAAAAGTTTTGTTCAATTTGGCCTGGCAACTGAATAAATTTGATACTTTTTTCCAAATCAGGTGAAATGAAAAATGAAATAAAAATGGTTTATTTCTCAAAAATAGTACAATAAAACACATCAGTCGTGTAGTGAGGATTTTGGCGCCATGGAGCGACTCAGACCCTGGCGCCCCCTTACCCCAACTTTTTTACCTACTTGATCAATCAGTGCCGACAGTTCACCTCACTACCGTAACAAACGTTTCTTGGCCCTCATTTCATCAGCAATGTAAGACGTCTTTGACCAAACATCATTTTTTTATAACTTACAGTCTAACTATTCTTTATAAAGTTTTGTTCCTTGTAAGAGACCTAGTTTACGAGTATAGCAATATGTATTTAAATCTCAATTCAATTCCATAGGGTTTGGAATGAAAGTACAAATTTCAATATATTTAATAAATATGTATTGAAAACCCTAGTTTAAATTTGAGTACATTATCTGAAACGTGAACATAGTAGTTAAGTAGTTACAAAACCAACTCGCATATTACTATCTTAACTAATTTTCTTTCGTGACTTCATGCTAGCAAACTGTGTTATTGTGTCGTCCAAGTTGATGTGCCTGGCTCTGCTGCGCTCTTATAGATATGGTTGCTAAGGCACTCAGACGTTCTTGGGACATGGTGCTGCGAAGATAGTTCTTTATCAGTTTAAGTTTTGAAAATGATCTCTCTGCACTTGCAGTTGTAACAGGTAGTGTCAAAAAAAATCAAACAAGCATTCACAACAATCTGGAAAGCTGGAACCAACTTGAGCACGCACTATTAAAGTATCTGCAAGATCCCTTATACTTTTGAGTTTTTCCATGTGACTTAAATGTTTTTTAGCCTTACAAGCTGTGGACCTAAGTTAAGGAGACGTCATCTTGGTAGTTTAATATCAAAATTTTCCTTGATTCTAAGATTTTCTTCATCACTTGCTCCAACTAAAAAAATGAGGCTTCAGACATTGGAAACTACTAGTAATGTGAGTAACCAGCCTCAAAACGCTCTGTCAGCTGTGTTGTGATTATGTCAAGGCTAACGGTTGAACACCTTAACCCGGAAACGTTTCTCATTGTCTTTAAGGTCATCAACT
Source organism: Homalodisca vitripennis (assembly GCF_021130785.1). Lineage (NCBI taxonomy): Eukaryota > Metazoa > Arthropoda > Insecta > Hemiptera > Cicadellidae > Homalodisca > Homalodisca vitripennis. Next base: position 1,711 of record NW_025784573.1, read on the forward strand.
TGCACTTCATCAAACATTCTTGTCTTCTTTTTTGTTCTTGAGTCAATGAAAATGTGGTACAACTTTCCATTGCAAACAAAGCTTAGTTGCATCTGCTTTAAACTGTTTGCCACTCATTCCTAAGTTTGTTAATTTTTGTTTTGAGATTTAAGAGCATTTTTGTTGCGTGTTCCAAGTCTTCTTCGGTACTTTGAAGTTTTTTAGAAATTATGTCATAGTTTCAAGCAACACACTTTCAATAACTATCAATATTACTGTAGGAAACTGCTCAAAATATTTCACAAGTGATTTAGCTTGGTTTACGTTCTTCTTGTCTTTACCTTCTAACGTTAGGAAAGTCAGTACTTTCATTATGTCAAAATAACCACATCGAAGAGCGTCGACGGCTTGATTTCTTGAAGTCCACCTTGTTGGACACACTTTCTTTAAGGTTTTTTGTAACATAGCCGACTTAGTCAACAGTGCCCATCTTGATACAGTTTTAAAAAATACATAAAGACTTTGAACATTATCAAAAAAGGTTCTGATTTCAGGAATATTTGATACTGAAATCGTTGATTACCAAGTTAAGGGCATGAGCACAACAGTGAATATACTTAGCTGCAGGATTTTTTTGTTTTATTCTTGCTTGAAGGTCTGAATATATACTACTCATATTAGCGGCACCATCGTAGCCTTGCCCTTGAACTTTAGATATATTTGAATACTTTTCTATGATATTGAAAACAACATTTGATAAGTATTCTGATTTCTGGCTTTCCACTTCCAAAAAGCCCCCGAACGCTTCTTTCTATGACTAGTTGTACTGGCCTGTCGCCTTCGTCAGTTTTTATCTTTATATAACGAAACACTGTACTCAGCTGGTTGGTTTTCGCTATATCTTGAGTTGTATCAAAGATAATAGACACATAGGGGCTTTTTTTTTCATTTCTTCCTTGATTTCTTTTTTTTATCTCTTTGGAAATCAGGTTGATCAGATCATTTTGAATCTGAGGACTAAGGTAGTTAACACTACGTTTTGGTAACTTAATTAAATCTGCAAGGACCTGGTCATATCTTGCTAGCATATGTATTATCTCAAGGAAATTTCCTTCCGATTTAGTTGCATCTTCATCGTCATTACACAATCTATGCTTCTCTCAGTGGTAAGTAGTTTGTAGCTAACGTAATAATGACGTCCACCACTCGCCTTAAAACTTGTCTCCAGTAATCAGTGGCTTTTTTAATCTCCTCCAGATTCTCACTATCAATTGTTAGGCCTAACTGCCAGCGATAGTATATTTCACACGCAATTGCATGACTTTGCGAATCTTCTTCATGGTCCTTTTATGTTTCGACCTAAATGTGCCCAATCAGACGTACCTTTCGAAAATCCCACATCAGTATAGGGCATATTGAATTTTTGATATTATTAATGGTTTTAAACTAATCCGGCTGGATGGCAATGACAACAGTGACCACGCAGGCAATTGATGAGTCACATTGATAATGATACGTAACCGAGTATAAATCTAGTTTTGCTTCACTGTCGTATGAATTATTAGTTATGGTAATTATAGTGAAGGACAGACCGAATAACAATAAATAGCGAGGAAGGGTTTAGAAGTTCAGCGATAACAAGGACTATAAGTCATATATACTTCTTCGCCATCTAACAATAGTAACCCACGTTAATACATACAGTTAATTTTTGTTAATCATTTCTAATAATAATATATATTTACTAGATTCCTGAAACAATACATTTGTTGTTATATATCTATACCATTCACTGTAAAATATGTTGTTTCTTCCTCTATCCGAACACATTTTTGCAAGTAGATCCTTTCGTTCACTTGGTCATTACATCCATTCGCTCATTCGTTCATTTTGTTCAGTCAACACGATGACCGGTAAAACACGCTCTAGCGGGAAGGCTTAGTAATTCTGTACTGACCGGTTGAAAACTGAACGGGTCGTAGCAGTGAACGATACCGACTGAGCCGGATTAGTCAGCTGATTTTATTAGATTGAAATAGAGTGAGCGCCGAGCAGTGGTGGGATGCTTGGAGGGGCGGCGGAGGGATATTTACCCCACTCTGCGTGAACTCAAATCAACCAAGGTTTATTTGTTAGCGGTTTACCTATAGAAAACTATACAATACTTTAGTGTGTAAAACATGGTATTATGTTTAATAGTACTAATCCGTAGTAGTAGTTTGTTATCCGACTTTAATGAAACAACTGTTAGATTTAGAATAAAGTTTACAACATTTTAATATTCTTGTAAAATTTTCATACAGGTTATCGATTTGCGGAATTTAACATCAACACTTTTTCTCAAATGGGCATAAAAAGGCTAAAAGAACTGCAAAGTTCCATAACTTTATCTTTACTGGTATAAAAGATATATTTTTTTGTAAAAATCACATACAGACAGATAGACGGAAAACTAAACGTTTTAGGACATACCTCCATAAGAAGTTTTTTGCTCATTTTCACGTCTAGAACAAAATACAAAAATATTGGAACACGTTTAGGAAACACCCTGTTTAATTAATGAGTCGTTAGCTGAGCGTTAGTGAAACCTATCACTCAAGGTGAGTGAGAATCCTATTCAAGTTATATACAAAACAAACAAACCTATAGGCTACACACATTGCGCGATTCGTCATTTATACATAAACTATATCGAGTTCGGTGATTGACGTCATTTCATGGGATTAAGGTGACTTTTTAAAATTAATGAATTAATTTATCTTCTTTGGTAACTACGGTGGTAACTAGAAAATCCGAAGACACAAATAAGTTTGTAAACAAACAGATTACAACTTTATGACATTTTGACATGCTATATAGCGACGCATCTAGCATAAATATGTTAGTATATATATTATATTTATATTATATATAATGTTACTATATATAATATTTATATTTCTGTCCAGTATTTAACTAACTCAAATTTAATGTAAAACCAGTTTTATTTATTTATATTTATCATAATATACGTAGCATTAAAAAAATTTAGTTTTACTTGTTTTATACTTTTTACTTATATATGTGTATCACAGAAAAAATAAATGTATGGACTTGCTGCCCTCAGATTATTTTGAGAAAGGTAATAAGGCTCTTTAGAAAACCATATTGAGACTTATAGTACAATATTTATAGTTACGTTGATATTGTTTTATAATAATTATGTATTTATATATTTGTATTTGTTTGCAGGTAAATCCATTGAGTGGTAAATCAAGGTTCATTAAACTTAATTTTATTTTCTGCAAGCTATACTTAATAAAACGCTTTCGGGTGCCTTACATTGTTATCCTCTTATCTTTCATCCTTAACTTACAAAACATGTAGCAGTTGCTAGCGTTTATATTATAAACTCAAACAGTTTCTCAATGTTTAAGAGAATCGTTCAGAGTAAATAAAGGCGAGTTCTATCATAACTTCTCGTTTAAGAAGCAAACGTGATTCTATTGTTGACTTGACTACATTACACTCGGATTTAAATTATCTGATATATTGAATATACAGCTATATTTATTATTATTATAATTTATCATTGTAAAATAACACTATGCTAACTTGTATATATAGGCATTCAGGATAAAAATAGTTTTCAAATTAAATCATCAGTATGGTGTTAAATATTTTTATCCATCCAACTATCTTAAACGCTAGTGAAAAGAGTAAATTTGGCAATCATTTGTACGTTATGTTAGGTTGGGTTGGTACTAGTAAAATATATGTCAAATTGTCCCTTATGAAACATTTCAAATTTTTTATCCTCTTTTGAAATTATTAATTATTCAGCGCGGCTCACAGAAATTGAGTCCAAAAATTAGCTCTTAACTGTAACTGACATAAATAATGGAAATTTTACATTCCTATGAATTCTTTAAAAAGTGTTAAATTTAGCCCATTATCACTAATAAACCTTGGGTATTAACACCATGTGCAATAGGGGGTCGATGGCTCGAAAAAACCTTTTTTGGAGAGTAATCAAAATTTTAATAGCGCAAAAAACTTGCGCATAGACGTCATTATTAAGGAAAAAAAAATAATAAAATAAAAATCATTTTCAAAATTTGAAATCGCCGCAGAGAGTCGCAGTTACGAAAAAAATAAAAATTTTGGCCAATTTTTTGAAAACACGCAAGAAAAAATTCCAAATTTTAATTTATTTTTGGGCCGTCCTATATAGTTACAAAAATGGGTTTAAAAGAGTGGCCTTATATAAATATAAATAAAACGCTTTAGGGACTCGCCCGCGAGAGCGACGCGAGCCGCGAGAGCCAGAACGTCCTTTTAAACTGAAAACCACGCCCAAAAAGGCCTGAAGTTGAGGGCTTTTTGTTTTGTAAAAAAAAACGATCTTGTCATGATCTTTTAAAAACGATTTTTTCAATATATGGCCTCAATCTAAAAATTAGTAAGTTAATTATTTTTAATTTAGACTGGAAAACCATTCAAAATTGTTCTCACCAACACGGAAAACATACTTTCCGAACAGATAATTCCTAAACTGTATTTCGCGCATAAAAGGCCGCTTAAAAGTAAAGGTACTATGGTTTAAGACTCTCCTCAAAACATACTCACCCTTCCGCTTGGGGACGGATAGGACTCGCCCAGGCTACGGGACACGCGGAGCGGGTCAGTTGCTAAATCATCCGCGTTACTGCTACGTGCTTACGTTGTTAGTGGCCAATAAAACAGTGGATGTGATGAAACATTGTCGATAAAGTGTTGTTTTGTAAGTGTTTTAATTTTGGAATAAATGACATGTCCAATACGCTGCCCCGTGTCACAAGACAGACTATTGCGTGTCCCTATCATCGGTGGTGTGCCCAAAGAAACTTAAGTTGGATTTGTCGCTGCCATACATACGAGGACATCCTGTCTCTGTTTGCTTTGGGGATGAGGAGTATACACGTTCTTTGTTATTTAGCCCTAATAATAAGAAAGAATTAGGATTTTTAGCAATTGCCGATTGTGTAGCTACTCAAGTAGTTGGAATTTACAACAAGGCCACAATTCCAACAGTCACACACACTCGTGTGGTCCAATTGATCAAATCATATTACAACTCTTATATTGCATTAAACAAATCTTATAACCGAGACTGTGAAACAGATTTTTACAAGAAAAAAATTGAGGCTTTCATACAGAATGCAAAAAGCAAACTTTTTGATATTGCTGCGTGTAAATGCAAAATAACTTTGAATTGCACATGTGGTACTGTCATCTGTAAGGGCAACTGTCCTTTGAGTGTAGCCTGTAAATGTGATAAAACTAGAAGAATTCCAGACATTGAGTTGAAATTTATGTATGATCAAAGAACAACCAGAATTATGGCTATTGGTAGTTTAGATGTACAAGAAACAACTAAATTAAGAAGAGAGAAGAGAGAAGAGCACAATTGTTGTCTCAAGAATCGCAAACTACTTTTGAGCCTAGTACTCCCAGTACAAGCAAAGGTGCTATAAGTGGTCGCAGTAATGAAAAAAAGAAAATTAAGAAAAATTTACCAGATGTTGAGTGTGATGTAGGGGTTTTGTTGCCCTTCTTCGTCTACACAAATGCGTTCAACGTTGACAACAACATCCTTGATGAGTGACAGGTTCGGGGTGTCGGACAGAGCCACCGCAGCAATAGCTACTGGTGTCTTGCACGATTTGGGAATAATATGTGATGAGAAACATGGCAAAAGTAATAGACAGAAATAAAATAAGAAGGGAGAAAGAGAAGATTCGAAAAGTAATTACGGAAGAAGACAACCAGATGAAAGAAGTAAACGCAATCTATTTTGACGGAAGAAAAGACAAAACTATAACTCAGGAGAAGATTGGATCGAAAATGTACCGGAGGACTATAAAAGAGGAACATGTCAGTGTGATAAGTGAGCCTGGTGTTAAATACATTGGCCATGTAACACCAAAAAACGGGACCGGGAATGGAATTGCAGACAGTATTTGGGAACACTTAGAGAGTAAGGGATTTGATATGAGTTTGTCGGAGGCCGTCGGATGTGATGGAACAGCCACAAACACTGGATGGAGAAATGGTGTTATACACAAAATAGAACTTAAGTGTCCGCCGTTCGTTGCAATGGTTTATATGTTTGCTACATTTTAATGAGTTGCCATATAGGCATTTATTTGAACACATGGATGGAACTACAACAGGGCCAGCTTCATTCAGTGGTCCAATCGGAAAACAACTCCCTGGCTGTGAGAAACTTCCTGGTGTAGATTTTGAGCCGATACAATCAGAAGTAAGTGATATTACTAAATCAAATCTGAGTAAAGATCAGCAGTACCTCTTAGACATTGTAAGAGCAGTCAACACAGGAATCTGTATTCCAGACTTGACTGCTAAGGATCCTGGACCCACCAGTCACTCTCGTTGGCTTACCTGTGCTAACCGGGTTTTAAGATTGTATGTCTCCCAAACTAGTCCAACAATTGAGTTATAGACTCTTGCAAATTACATAGTGAAGACATATGCGCCTGTGTGGTTTGATATAAAGAAAACTGGACTGTGAAAGATGGGCCGAAGCATATTTTGAAGGTAGTCAAATCAACCAGATATCTGCCAGAAAGTATCAAGAATATCATTGATCCAGTGATTCAAAGGAACGCATTCTTCTGTCACCCTGAAAATATCATGTTGCCTGTGATAATGGATAAGAACCCAAACATTAGAGAACTCGGATACAGGAGGATCCTAAAATCCAGAATGACGCCATTAGCCGAAGGATTCGTTAGATACTTCATCATAACTTCAATCAATTTTAGTGCAAACAACTATACCGAACTAATTGATTGGTCTACCTGTAAGTTACACCACCGCCACTTCTAGTCTAAGATGTCAACTGAACATATTGCTTCTTTATTGAAAGAAAAGGCCTTACCGGAGTTTAACTACCTCAAGTTCCCATGCCACACCCAGGCAGTTGAGGAGGTGTGTAAAACTGGTTACAGAATCAGCAGAAAAAGTGTGCGGCAAGAAAATCGAGATGGATATATTAGAGCTACCTTAAAATCAAGACAGCTGATGCCCACATTTGATTTCAAGTCACAATTCAAAGGAGTTTCCATCTAAATAACCTTTTGCCTATCACAATAACATGCGATTAATGTATAATATGATGTAATATGATGTGATTGGCTAATAAATTTTATTTGATTATCACTTGCAAGAGTCTTAATACAAATCTAAATATAATATGTTATGTAAACACACGTTAAATATTGAAAATCACAAAAATTATCATATTCATGGAAGATCGAATTTTTTACGAAAACCCCCGCATCTATAGGCATTTTGCGCGATTTCAGTTTAACGGGAATTAGTCTAAATTTTAATTTATATTCATTGAGGCTATTCTATAAGACACTTTTTAACTATTGATAAAACAAAAAAAATTAAAAATTAGATTTTTTGTGCTGATTTTTGAAAAATTGCCAAAATTTTTAATTTTTTTTCGTAACTTTAAGCCCTCTGCGCGATTTAAAATTTTGAAAATGATTTTATTTTATATTTTTTTCCTTAATAATGACGTCTATGCGCAAGTTTTTTTGCGCTAATTAGAATTTGATTACTCCAAAAAAGGTTTTTTTCGAGCCACCCTAATGTGCAAGCATGTGGTATATCTTTAAAATCTGAGATATCTTAGAACTTGACGTCTTAGATAACAATGCATAAATACAGTAATGTACTGTCATCACTAACTCTAATATGAAGGTAATATGAATATTTTTGTATCCATTACACTTTAATAAGCAGAGCAGCAAGAATGTCCTAAAATGTAATTCCAATTAGTCCTTGGTTATTTATTAAAACAAATCATAAAATTTGCATTATAAGCATTCGTTGGTTGAAGCTATAAGTAAAACAAATCACTGATGTAAAAACAGAAAACATCAGGTCGAGCCGGAGTTTTAAAAAACAATGTTACAGACAGTTTGTAAAGTTGTGGCGAGTACAAAGGAAATTTCGAGCTCCTAAAGGGTTTCTGATACCTAAAGCGAGAAAAGACGTAGCAATTTCCAAATAGTTTCTAAAATGTTATCTGTCGTAATACATGTTATATTAGCAATGTAAGTCATAAAGGTAGGTTTATAGCGACCTAGATTATACTCATGTAATCAGTAATTCTCACATTTATTGTTTGGTTATAGTTGCTATGTAAAATTTTTGCAGCATTAGAAAACCTATATATTAACTTTATAACTTTCAGATTCATTGCTAGTTGGCTAGGTAAGCTCCTGTTGTCTCAAATAACTTGGGATATATGCTATCCGTCAAAAAACAGAAGTCTGATACAAAGAAAATAACCAAAGTCAGTTTTACAGTTGTTTATCATTTCAAGTTTTCCAACAACTTGTCTTTGCGGTTATTTCAACAGCTATTACTATTGAAGTTTTGTCTTGTTTCAATAAATCAATGGTTTGGTCTCTCAAATCAAGAGTATGTTCTGTAACACTCAGACACACATGTTATGCTAATAAACCTTTACCGTACATTACTGAAAAGTAGGTCCCAGTTCAATGAACCCAACTACCTAGAAGACAAGATCTTGTCGTAAATCGGCAATAACCACCATTAACCACAAACAGAGAACATCTACTGTACATTAGACGAATCGTCTTCATTGCTAATTTCATAGCACATCTAAAGTTCTAAGTCTATGCCATACTACAGATAATGTGTCCAACATTTTGTATATACGTTCATGCAACATTAGGAAAACTGAACGCTTTTAATGCTGAAATTACAATTCTTCAGCCGGCTGGCAAGGCATTAACACTAAGTATTTTGAAATAGATTCTTACTCGGATACCAAAAATTCTGTCCACTGTACACAAGCAACTTGACATAACTGCGAGAGACAAATATTAAAATCCTGCAAAAAGTTTTATCAAGACATCGACACATAACACATTGACAGACAATGGCGATTCATTCTTAAACAGAGAGGAATATCTTTATAAGACTTATTTCCCCCTTATCACAACCTCTGGCTTGTATTATTTACTAGGTACGTTTTGGGAAATCCATTATTGGATTTAATATTAAGCAAAGAATATTTCATGGATTTAAAATAATTGTAGAAAGTAAAAAGTAGTGAATACACATTTATATAAACGTTTGATAAAACGCCTATAAATCTCGACAGTTTGTACGAGATAATCAGTTAAATTAGTACAGAAACGTCTCACGCTTCATAACCGTTGTTGCTAAATTCGAAAAAAACATTGCACTCTACAAAACAGCGTCTCCTTGCAGCCTGTAAATGTTTCATTTAGTATTTTCTTTATTACCTGACAGAATCCACTGTGACATAAGCAGTTTTTTTTTTTTATCTCTTATATTAAACAGAAAATTTTATTCTATAACCAAAAAATAGTTTAAAACAATGGTACAATATATACTCTTTTATGATCATAAGAAAATTTACAATATAATTTAAAAAGGCCTAGGTAGCTTCAGTCATCTAATACATACAGCAATATCACAGAATTGTTCAATATATTTATTTGTATATCATCACATCTATCATAATTTCTTTCTTTGCGAGGTTATTAAATTATTTCCTTAAGGTGTTATGCATAGTCATTAACATATCTTTACTACTTAGGTTTCTGATTTGTAGATGATTAAAACATAACATTAATTTAAAGGATAAAGAACAATAAATTTAGGAGCAGTTTACGACTTTCAACAATGGCAGAAAACGTGTAAATAAGATCATATATTTGAAAATAATAACAATCATTTACATGAGCATCATATTTATAAATTAACCGATTTTAGCTCGTTTTTTGGAAGTTTTTCATTGACATTACAATGTAACTGAATATAAATGCACAATTTTTAACAAAGTGCTTTTAATGTTTTACATTTGGTGTAAATGTATCAAATTATTAATTGTATAAATGTATATATCCTTTTATTGAAATGAAGAATAGAAGATGTTGAGCTTAGATTTTTTGTGTAAGTAAGATACCCTCTTTCTAATGAAACATGAAATAAAAATATATGAACAATAAACGTAATAATTAAGTAAGTAACCACAAAATGTAAATACACAAGTAAAACAATAAAATACATTAAAAACGTTGTTTATTTTAACATTTTCTTTGTAACTTATATTTTTAAAGTAATGCTTAGTCTTTTAAAGGAACTAAAGAAGTCTATACCTTTCTTGCATAACTCCTTTGCTCGTTTGTTAAGCTTTTTGGATAGAAATTTTTAACACGTAGTTTTTGTTTTATGTGGTCTGTTTTGGAATGAAATTTGAAGAAAGTGACTCGGATATTAAAACTATTCCATATCATTTGCAAAGGAGAAAACTTTACATAATATACAAAACTTTGTGTGTATTATATATATATATATATATATATATATATATATATATATATATATATTAAATAAAATCTTTATTTTTATAAAGATTTTCTAGGCAAGGGTGTCAGGCACTTCTGTGGCTGATGTTAATAATGATTTCAAACAAAATATGTCTTATAAACACGGCTCAAGATATGTATTGTTTAGCCGCTAGCCGTCATTGTGTATTTTTACTAAAAACCTTACTATCTCCATAACTAGTAAAGCTTCAAATAATACCTATACAAACTTTAAACATATGTAAAAAAAATTGGAGAAAGACTAAAAACATATGTGTTTTGCTTTAATATTACCAAAATGGTGCCGGTAGAACTATGTTTTTATAGTCAAAAACAAACTTTTGAGTATATTTATAAAAGTTTACAAGATACTGACTATTTTTATTAAATTTTACGACACACTTTCCACAGAAATTCGTCATCGTATAAGCGAACACGACCCACTTTAAATGCATGTTTTCACAAGCCAATCGAGATGCATCAGCGGTTTCAACATATTATAAAACTTATACTTCCACTCTTTATAATTTACTTCCGGTAGAAGGTTTTTTCAGCGCCTGAAGCAAAATTTGTATTCCTGATTTTATGAAGAAAATTTTTACATTTTTCTGGGAGGGTATACATGTGAATGTAAAATTTCGTTTGGAATTAAATCTTTGAATTAATGTTGTAATAACATTTTATTGACTCAAATAAATATAATTGCACTACTAAGATAGAAAATCTTCTAATTACGAAATGAAAGAACGAGCACCTTCAATCAAACCCTACTCATATAAAGGTTTTCTACTACAGAACGGCAGCTCATACAATCTGTGACTCACTCGCAGATGTTTTCACTGTTCCGCGGCGTGGAAATGTTTTCATATCTCCTGTTTTACATTTATCCCTGAGAGAATCCTTTTTTACTTTCAGCTCTGAGAGCTTCCATTCAATATTTTATATGTTAAATGTATTTAACAGGTTCATCACTTACAATGTTTTAGATACTACATTCAAAGGCTAATATAAATAGAAAGTATTCATATTGGAATATAATCTTTCGTATTCCATAATCCGTATTCTTTAACATGCATTATACATTCAATATCTAAATACCAAAGTATAGGGAGGAGTACACTAATAAATAATCTTAGCCTTTTAGACCTGATAATAATGTGTTACAGCACTGTGGTGTCTGATAATGACATTATCTGGAGCGAACATAACCTACAGACTCGTAAAGCATTATTTTAGAAAAATATAGTCCTAATGTTTAATATTCTTCATAATTCTCTGATATCGCAGACTTCCCCAATGATTAAAATATCTATCAAACTCGACGACAAAATCTTAGCTCAAAGAATGTTGGAAACTGGTGTTGGTACCTCGAACCCACCTAAAATAACACCATAATAATTAGCTTGAAGCCAAGCCATTAATGACTAAAGTGAAAACTGTTTCCTCCGAAAGGTTAAGCAAGTGCAACTTCATGACTGTCTTTAGAGTCCAAAAACAAGAACTGTGTATCTTTACAATTTTCTGCATAGTACAAACTTTACTGTTACCGGAAATTGGTGTTTACATCACTCACACTTATACCGAAGGTGAATTTTTTACATCAATCTTACACAGGAGATGGGTACATGCAACACACTTATACCAGCAATGGGTGTTTAGGCTAAAAGTATACCGGAAGTGGATGTTTACACCACTCTTTCACCGGAAGTGGGTACTTACACCACAGTTACATCGGAAGTGGGTGTTTACACCACACTTTTTCAGGAGTTGGGTTTTTTACCACAATTTCACCCGAAGAGGTTATTTAGACCAAATATACACCGCAAGTGTGTGTGTTTCCACCACGCTTATAGCGGAAGTGTATGTTTGCAATACATTTCCACAAGAAGTTAGTGTTTACACTATATTTTATACCGGAAGTGGGTCTTTACACCATACTATACCGGAAACAAGAGTTCACACCACTCTTATACCGGATGTGGTGTTTAAGTCAGTATAAAGTAAAGTTTAGTAACATTTGTATAGTACCATTCTATATTCATTTACAATCGCTTTAACCACTGCTTGTAAAGTGACTAAAGGACTTATAAGCAATAAACGTAACCGTAGATTCTGATGAAACTGTTAGTTTAGGATCAATCTCCTTCATATCATCTGTCGCTTACATTTGAGACGAGTCTTGTGTCAATACTAGTGACTTATCTTTGGTAATATCTCTTCATTTACACTTTCACAATGCTATGTAACAAACTATTATACTGGCGGACACATTTTTCCCCGATTTTTGTACATATTTGCTACACATTCATAAACTTTTGCATTTTTTTACTATAAGCAGGAACCAGAATATTCGTATATGTCACATACTAATATGTATATGAATTTGATATGTGATTAAGCACGTGGATACACAGTTTGATCAATAAGATATATCAAATGCCACGTTGATCCTGGACAATGGCTTAGTAGCAACTGTTGTTGTCTCTGTTGTTCAGAGCAATAACAGTTGGATAGTTATGTGATAATATTTAAATCTCAGTGAAAGGAATTTTAATTCTCATACACTTTTAGTGGGAACTGATAGTTTTTAATATGGTTTTAATAATGATATATAGATGACGTCATTCTTCCAAGCGAAATTCAAAATTGACTGTAATGTCACAAAAATCATTAAAATTTAAGTAAATCTTTAGTTCACATTAATTAGCGAAAATATTACGTTAGTTTAGAATGTTCAGTTTGTCTTGTTTCAACAAATTAAGAGAAATTTCAAAACTTGCATATTTATGGCAATTGTTATTTATTCCTATTTTTGTATTTTGCGCTGAATATTTGGTTTTTGATTGTTCCCGATCAAGAAAATATACACATGTTTGATGAGCCTACTTCTGTAAGAAGAAAAGTGAGATGGGTTATATAAAATCCTTAAAATTTATAGTACATGTTATAAATAAATTTTATTTTATATCTGTATTGCAGTACGGAGCAAACACTGCATACATTTCCTCAAATGTCAAAGTTTCCTTTCTGGATATTTTCTTACTTTTTGCTCAAACGTGGTTGCAGAAGAGGGTTGAAATAAGAAGTGTTTGCTAATGTAAAAACATCCCATTTTTCAAACTATAAATAAAAACAAATTATAATATAATGGCTAAATGAATTACACATACGGTTGTGACATAAAAAAAAGTTACATCAAACAGTTGATTTAGGTTTTAACAGGTTTTTTTTTTAATTAATAATATTTGTTTTCTGTAATGCAACTTTCAGAGACCAAGATGGGATATTTCACTATATTAGAGAATAATGGGCCAATGGGTTAGGAACCTTTAAAAAATGAGCCTGTAATTTTAACCGGAGACCGTAATAATATAAAATGTGTAAATTCAGTACAATCGTTTGAATAGTTTAAGTGTGAAAGCGTAACAAAAAACAAACTCACTTTCGCATTTATATTATTGGTTAGAATGAGTTATGTGGGATGTCTTTAAAATAAGAGGAATATTAAGAAATATTATACAATTGCCAACTTATGCCATTTGTAAAATGTTTCTATGTCCTATCCTAAATTCATGACTTGTCTCTGGAACTTACGGAATATTATTTGATTTCAGTGCGTATACACGTCATCAGGCCTATGCATATATTTTTCACGGAAGTGATTAAAATTATGTGTTATTGGAGTCATTCTCTACAAAAACAGAGGTTGCTAAATGCGTTTTGGTTTGAAGTACCAGCACGAGAAGTTCCACTTTCCTAGGAAAGTCGTCAATAAGTCACTTCCTTGAGTCTACAATACACTTCAGGTTGTCGACCAACTCTGTTACGGGAAATGTCTACAAACTGGAGATATTTAAACCCTTCGAAGTAATTAACGAAATTTAGAACTGTTCATATTTTAGTCCTATATTTGAGGACAAATAGTGCGTGAACCGTTTATAGCTAGCTCGATTCTGACGACGATTCTTAGGGGAAAACGAAGTAAAAATATAAAAGTAAACCAGCGAAAGTTTGTTCTATCTCCATCTGTTTGGAAAATTTTTCCTCTGTTCAACTCTGTTTCAAAACCTATCTTAATAAGCAAAGATGTCAATGATGTAGCCATCATTGACATCTTGTGATAACAATATTGTTGAGGTAAACATTTTTGTTTGAATGTAAATTATGCATACAGCTTTCATTCCTGTGCTATGGAGGTGCATGTACATCAATGGAATTTGACCAAACATAATTGAAGCCCCCCCATACTAAATTATTATTCGACACAATTTCTCCTTTGTCTGCTGGTGGAATGTACGAACTTCTTTCTACCTTGATAGTATGCTGAGGCAGTATGAAAAATGTCAAATCTACGACCACATGGCAACTTTATACCTCATGTTGAAACGTAATGTAACTTTACTAAGTTTTTTACAAACATGTTTATTTTGGACATTATTAGTTCGTTGCTATTGTGGTTACAATTAAGACAAATATTTACTAACGCTCTGTCAAATCTTATGGAGTGACCTGCACCATAATTAATGTCTATGTAAATCTAATGAGAAATAAAGTGTAATGCAACATTTTAGGTAATCAATTTTACATCTATAGGTCAATTCGTTCTCGGAGTATCCTAAGAAAAATATATATAAATAAAATTATGCCATTCCCTTGGCTTCCTCGACGCTTTGTATACCTGTATAAAAACATGCGAATCTAGAATTTGAATAATATTTTCCTAAGTATTCTGGAAACACATTATTATAGAAATCTCTGAATTTTATTGATCCTGATGTAGGGGGTACTCAACTGGTGAAGAACCCGAAATAAATCCTAATCATAATCATATAAGTAATTTTAATAATTCCTTGTTATATATTTCAATTTATACAGTTATTATTGCAATAAGAGATTTATAATTTTAATTAACATATTGTCAAATTATCCATTCTCGATTCTTTGTTGACCATGTGCTTATTTAAAACATATCTTAAAATACTCCATATTATTTAGTAGAGTTGATTATCACTTAGCAAATCAAAAGTTAAGACAAAATCAGGAAAGGAAGCACTTTAATCAGGATAATTTTTGATAAGGGATTTACATTACAAAAAACATCTCATCACGATTTCTTCTTCACTCAGAATTGCTCCTGCCTTTCTGTGGTATTTAAACCTCATTTTTTCACATTTTTCTTTTACCTTAATCCATATATTTATAAATATATTTGAGCAAATTAATCACTTTAGGTCTTGAGAGAATATGGCAAAACACTTTTAAAATTATTTCCAGTTATACTGAAATTTTTACTTTTTAGATATTTCTTGTATTCCACCTGTCTACGAAAATTTATTAAGATAACAGCAATGACTAGGATATACGGTACTTTACGCGGTCAACAGTTTCCAAAGTTCTCTTTTTTAAGAATTATTACACTACATGTTTCGGAACGAAAGTCACATGTTTAGGTGTATAAAATCGCGGAATTTAAACGAAAGTTATAAACACGTAGAGATTACTGATAATAAAAACACAAAAGTTTAATAAATAAGACATATAACTGTAAATAATGTAGGTTACATGTATGCTGTTAATTTTTGTCGTATTCATAATTACCATGTTTAAATTATGTACTGAATATCATTTTCTGTATGTGGTAGTTCTTTGTGTTAGTCCTATAGCAGTTGATTGCATGGGTTTCGGCTCATAGTCAATATATAAAATGAATGCATTTCTTAAGTTAGTGAAGGCGAAGAAAAATGGACATAACATCACTGGAGGTAAGTAAAATATTACAGTAATGTTATTGTTGTAATGTTGTTATTGTTATTACAGGAAATTGTTGGCCCTTAAGCTAGAAAATATTTGTTCTTATTTAGGTACCGAATTTTTCATTTTTTCTCTTATTTATAGGAATAAAATTACAACCGAATTATAATATTCATTTGTTAAGCTAAACAGAACATAGTAAAAAAATTAAACCACCTAGATGATTTGACGCTGTTATATTTGAAAATTGATAGATATATTTATAAACAATTTATTTTACTCATGCTTCTCTGGTTATTTTTATTCTGTCAGGTTGGTACTGCACCGCTGATTTGACCACCAATCAGCGCTCGTTAGATTGGAAATTAGCGTTTCCCTGTAATTAAATTGGAGGTAGCGCTTTACAAGCTGCTGTCGCTTGGATTCCAATGTTGATAATGTATCTGTTATTTGTCGAATTTCTCAAAAGTATGAATATAAATACAGTATTATTATGAAGCAATATAAGAAGGAAAGAGTAATCTTATTAATTCAAGTAACAATACTAGGAAAGGTCACAAACTATGATTACAAGTAAAATAAGGTGTGCAATATATTATATGTGTTATACTGGCCAAATCTCATGCAAATACATACGAAAATTGTTTTTTTTTATCGTTAATAAACTTATTTCGTGATTACAAAAGTTCGAGCGGTGTAAGTGCGGATCTATGTTCTAATGTTTTACAAGATGGTTTTAAGTGTCTATTTTTTGTAATGGAAGTAAGAGTGAAAGTTGTTCTAGCAAAATCAATGAATATTTTCTTGATGGAGTTTTGGTTTAGGTTGGAAGAATACAAACGAATTTCCTGAGGCTCATATATAAAGCTTCAATGAGAGCATCTTTTCACTTATGGAACAGAATGTCCTTCCATAACTCCCTTGGGTGAGAGTGGTTTAGGGAATAGTTTTCTAGCCTCATAAAAGTACTGTAACCCCTCATCCTAGCTTTTTAAACCTGTATCACCATCTCTTCTTCTTTGGTTGACCCTCTATCATCCGATTTAGATCCTTATTTTCTTTTTAAAAAGAAATGTCACCAAGTATCTCATATAATATATATGTAGGATTGTTGGCAAGGTTGGGGGTGAGGGGTTCTTATGGAGGTAGGGCTTTCTTCAGAAAGTTAATAACATTATTTAAAATAATATTTTTAGTGGTTGTTTTGGATTGAACAAATTCAGCGATTTATAAAGTGCGTAATATTATTTTTTTTAACAGAACCGTTACCAGAATAATCACTTTCATTCCAACTGATGTTGTAAAAGTTTACGGAAGAACATAGTCCCCGCTAAATTATCTTTGTTTAAATTACTTGTCTAGGACTAAGTTGTACTTTTTGAAGTTGTTAAAGTGATAAACTGATTCATTGTTACAATTTCTTCTTGATTTTACCGCTAACTATCATTTACTACTTAGACAGTTTACCTCCAAACAGGCTGGGCCTTGGAGGATGTATTTTTTCAATTTATTTTGTCTATATATTTGAATTATAATATCTTATAATACCTAGTTAATTTTTGTTTGTAGGAAATGTTCGAATACAAATATTGTGAAACTAATTGTTTGCTTGTCTTTTTGTAAAAGAAGACGGCGAGCTAAATTTTTCAGGGTGAAATAGAGTAAGACGCACTTTTTAAAATAAGTAATTAAGTTGTTTACAATCACTGCATATCGGATCCTTCTTTTTATCTTTTTAATTTTAATTAGAAGCATAAACCTTCTACGAATAAAAAATAAATAAACATTAAAAATGTTTTACAGTTGGTGAACTATTCAAGATACACGGAAAACCACTACAGGAGCAGGGACAATTGTATAAGTAATACGGAAAGTTGTGATCTGAGAGACAGAACAAGAACAGGTTTGCCAACTTAACTTTATAAACTCAAGTTGAAGACCAAAGTTTATTATGTTTCTTGGTTGCCTTCCTGTTTCTGTATTGTACCGCTAAGACTCTTGGGAGATGAACTCTACAGCGGAATTGTTAAGGTATATGATCCAGTTGGCTCTATTTACGATTGGCCATTTTTAAAATAATCGTTAGAGCCTTTAAAACCAGTTATAAAGATAAGTACATTCGGTTTGCTGATTTTTTTATAGTATATCAAATGGAAAATATGGTTTATGTATAAACATGAAGGCAAAATATACTATATGCATTAATATTTTACTTGTAAAGAGAAACCACTCGAAAAACACTTTCAGGTAAATTTATTTTTAAATAAGTTAAAAAACTGTATGAAAAATGTATGAAGTTCGTAGTAAAAGTTCACTTTACGAATCACTCTCATTGTTATATTTTATTATATGCTTGGATTTATCATACGTATGTGACAGATCATCTATTTACTCGTAGTTCCAGATTTCATAAATAAAAAATCAGGCCAAGCTTTTAATTTAAATTTTTATATTTTATTTTAGACAAAACAATCGAAAGAACCAAGAATGCCGGGATGATACGTTTACTTAGCCACATAGTCGAAAACTGTTTAAAAAATAACTGCCAGCATGCTATCTGTTCGTTTTACTCTTTTAGTTTTAAAATTTGACAACCTGTTTACTTTAGTGTAATAAATGATAATAAACATAAACATTTAACAATTATTGAAACTGCAGTTGAAAATATTATATACAAATAATTGATCTTTAAATCGATGAAGTTTTTTACATTACGGTTTCACTTTATTGCATTATTGTAATTTAGCACAAATATAAACATATACATATTAAAAACTTTGCTATTATAAATTATTTTTAATTATCTCACATACTTTAAAATTATCTCACACAAATATATATATGTTAGTATATTTTCATATATATATATATATATATATATATATAATATATATATATATATATATATATATACTATTATATGAAAATAAAACGATGTCTCTATGTGTTTTATATGTTCAAACACACAAAACCCAATGAACTGATTGTACTGAAATTGACATAGACCTTATTAGATCTCTGGTTAACATACAGGCATATTCCTATTTTGGAAATTCCTCTGGATTGCGCCCCACTGGTTTTGAAAACTCTCTTCTTGGCTACAACAGATAGTAAATATTTTTTAATCACTTGTGAAGGTCAGGAATAATAAATATAATAATTTATACCCACTAAACAGGTGAAAGTATATCTTTGCTGTTATTCATGACTATTGAGTTAAAATTTTAAATGCCATGTTACGTGCACAGGTTTTTTTTATCTGTCTTTGTTTGCTAACGGGATTGTAAGAAACTGCTTCTAAATTTGTCATTATTACGTCATAGGTGTGTCACTGAAAAAGCCATGGACTTTAACTTTAGTTTCTAATCTTTAGACGTACAATTTTCCCCATATTCGCCTGCAATAGTTTAATTGTTACTGAAATTGGATGCAATTAATAATTATCCTAAAATGTTGAAGAGAAATGTGAAATGTGAAAAATTTTAAAAAGTACTTACAAAAAAAACAGTTTCACTCTTCGACTTCAAGGCTTTAAAACTTAAGGGCTTAAACTTCTTTAAACTTAAGATTACAATGGATCAATACATTGGAATATATTTTCAGTGATTTATCACTTATCTTAGGAACGTTTCGAATACCATTTACAAAGAATGTGCTAAATATATGAGTCCTTTTTTTCCAAATGAAATATCGTGCAAAGCCATGGGTAACTGTTATTACAGTATAAGTTATAATAAATGAAGCGATAAAACCTCGCAAGGAGAGTCAGATTAAAGTCGAACGAAAACAACGAGAGTGGTCAGATACAGTATTTTCTCAACCGTATTGCGGTTCGTAATCTCAGCTTTTCAATGCATTGTTTTGCTGATATTTCATGTAGAAATCGCTCTATAAACCCAACTGTCGAGAGAGCTATTTTAGAGAACATTAGCCATTTTACTGCAAAGCCAAAGATCCCGGAGAAGACCACTTTACCACACTCAATTATTAATTTTCATTTAAATTAATTAAATACAAATTGTCTATATACTTATATATATATAATATATATATATATATATATATATATATATAAATATATATATATATAATTTAAATATAAACATTTGAATCACAAAAAGTTTCTTGGCTTCCGCCGGGAGAGTCGAACACGGATCTCTCACTTGCCGGGTGAATAGTGCTACCAATACACCACAGAAGCGCTCACTTTTTCCGATTCAATTATTTTGGACATGGCCGTATTCTGTCACATATGAGTTTAAGATAAGCAATTCTATAACATATGATCCGGAAGACCCAAATACCATGTCAAACGACTTTCCTTTTTAATTTACATTATAATTCTATTAATGCAATAGCCTTTATTTATATTTCCAATAAACATTAGAATCACAAATAAGTACCTTTTGTGATTCAATGTTTATTGAAATTAAATAAGGCTATTTGCCATTTATAGAATTTAATGTATATTTTATATTAAAATTATAAAAACTATATATATTATAATATACTATATATATAAACAAGATATTTATTTTACTAATAATTCTCTATTTATAAAGGCTGTATAATAGAAGAGTTATTGTAATTGCATTATCTATTCACTCCGCAAAATAATAGTTTGGTAATTCAAATCGATTTTTTTAAATTATACTAATAATGTGCAGTTGTAATCAGTAGAATTAAAACAAACCACTTGACGAACACATTGCAATAAAACCCTCGTAGTTGGTTATAATGGATATAGCGAATTATGTTGACGGATAGGGGGGGCAGGTCAAGCAACGTCGCAGCGTGGCTGCTGCATGGATGGTAGACATCTGAGTTGATTTCCTGTCCTTGCAAGCCGTTCGCCTGCGCCGGCCATTGGTGATGGTACGCATCGTTGCCTCTATAAACGTAGGTCCCAATTCAAGTGTAAGAGAGGATCTCTCTGTAGTAGCTGTAGATTTAAATAATATTAATAATGGCATTCCC
This sequence comes from Homalodisca vitripennis, assembly GCF_021130785.1. Classification (NCBI taxonomy): domain Eukaryota; kingdom Metazoa; phylum Arthropoda; class Insecta; order Hemiptera; family Cicadellidae; genus Homalodisca; species Homalodisca vitripennis. The sequence continues at coordinate 22,842 of NW_025784573.1, forward strand.
TTCAATCTATTAGAAAAGCAATTCATATTTATTTAACGTTTTTCGATCTCTGGATCCCCGTTTTTGGAAATTCCCTACGGTCTTATGTTAAAAAGGATGGATTTCTTTTATATTTATGAAAAATTACAAATGTGCCATATTAGAAATTTTTTTGTGTTGTGTTTCGTTTGTGAATGAAGAATTGCGTTTGTTTCGGTATTTTTTGTTTGTTTGTTCGATGTTCCCTCTACACTACACAAGGATCAAACAAGGAGTTTAAATTGGTTTGTTACTGTTACATCCTAGCCAAACACTTTCGAGTCTGCTATTTTTGCCAGAACCATATCGTTTTAGGTATAACTTATTGACTACTTGGGGCGGAATCACAGTTGTTAAGTAATTGCAAAGTCTTGGAAAACTTTCAAATGGATAGTTAGTTATGGGCAACAAACCTGCAGGACCTGTGCTTTATCCAGGAATCCTTAACGAGTCTCTCGTAAGAGTAGGAATTACTGTGGAACTTTGATTAAGCTTGATATTTTGGTAAACTGATTAATTAGCGCTAATTCTTTGCATTCCTTACTCCCTATCGTCAATTTTGTTTATCTTCCTAGTAATGTAGAATATATTGTAAATCAATTGTTGATTTTACACTCGTGTGCTACAAAATAACCTGTAAAACAGTTTGTTGATAAATGCAATAATTACTTTTTTTAACACAATTTGAGTCATGGATAATCCCATCTGATTCTATTGTTTTATCGCTGTCAACGATATTTATGTGAAGGTTTTACCCACAACACTTTACTTGATTCAGAAAAATTCAGACTCTCTGAAGTGTAAGTCAATGATTTTCTTTGATTTGTATAGAAAACTTACTAAAGTTAGAAAAAATTTATTTTCATCAGTATTAGTCATTTAATTTAAAATATAGGAATGCAATAAACGTTTTCCACATCATTTTTCATTTTATTAGTGTTAAAGTAAAACCAACCTGTTGCACCCATATTAGTTGATACATGGTACAATAGATAGAAAAAGCCGTTAATACGGCAAAATGTAAAATGCAAAAATCCAATAAAATGTACAACGAGGCTTATATGATAATCAAACAATTTCATATTTGTACCAGCTTTTATTTTGCTGCAACTGCTGACACAGCATATTGGGAGAAGTTCACTATGAATATGTAGACAACATAGAGATGAATATTACAAAATACAAAATGGTTTCCTAGTCACCATATCACATCCTAATGGTAACTCTTTGTTCCCCAGCTTGCATACAGAGATACAGCACAATGTCATCCTCCCCCACTATAAACTCATAAAGCAATTCTTATCATCTGAATCATGCAACTGCCTACAGTAATTTACATATCTTCGTAACCTGAATGGTCAACGATTCCGTTTCCTGTTCGATTTAGAATCCAACCTTAAGTGATTATTTCTATTGTTTATATTTTCCATGTAATCACTCCACGTAAGAAATTTGTACTACAGGGATTTATTTTATGTTAAATGCCTTAAATAATCGCTTTTATCACTTGCTTGTCTTTAGGAGAGAATAATGTTCTTATAACAATTAAGTCTCTTCGAGGTTTGTATATTGTACAAATGGTATTAGAAAAAGATTACTTAGTACACCAAGACTTGTGAAACCTTCCTAAGTCCAATCTGTCAATATAAAATAGAATGCTAATAGTCAATTATCATAAAAATATAAGTACCTTAAAAATATTCACTTTTTTAATTGTAAACAATTTAAATTGTTTCGCTGAATCTTAGCGAAGTCTACCACATTACAGGCTGAAACAAATTTAATTTCCATTTTCTGTCTTTCTACATATAAATAATTTAAAATGGTTGCAATGAAACCTATTTTCTTACACGTAGATAGCATCAATACTATTGGGATGGGTGCTTAGCGGTTTGGCTGATAACGTCAGTGAAACACTATTTTACATTGGTGAAGTTGATATCACAGCAACAAAATTAATAAGCAAAATGAGAGCAATCATTATGGGCATTTTTAATACTTGGTAAAATAGGAAACAAATGTGTGGTTCTAATGAAATTAGCTATAGAATATAGAAATTTTACATGAAACCTCAGTGAAGCTTGTGTTAAGCAATATTATGTCATGTTGTACTTCTACTTTGTCAAATAACTAATAG
>NW_025784574.1:0-23747 GCF_021130785.1 Homalodisca vitripennis
GGTTAAATTAAGAGTACATTATTAACACAAAATTCATTGTATAATTAAATTTTTCATTTAATATAACTGAAATAAACAAATTTTCCTGTTCCCGGCGAGCCCTTACAACAACGTTAACTTCCAAGTTTCTGATCACAACTTGATCAAAACTAGTGTCACTGTAAAGTACAGTTAACAAGGGTTTCCCTGCAAATGTTGGCAAACAGCTGATCAAGGTGTTTTTTATATTTTTTTCAAAATCACCAACTTCAAATCTGAAAGGACTAACAGGAATATGTTAATTTTATTAACAGTGCAAAAATATGTAAAAACAACAACAATTATTAAAATTCCTTACAAATAACGCTAATAAAACTGAAAGTATAAAAAATAATTTAAATTTTACACCTAAGATGGAAATGGCTGAATTATATTACCAGCATGTTGCAGTACTTGATATGGCTGAAATTCAAACATTTGACAAAACCTTGAATAAAATAAATCTCAGAATCTCTCAGATAAAAAAAAGTAAATTTAGTATATAAATTGGAATGATGTAATTAAATTCTGTTTATTAATAACCAATTTCCTTGTCACATTTCCTCGCCCCGCAATAGATGTTAACTGAACCAAATTAATTTGCCCATAAGTAAACAAAAATCTATGGTTTTGTACGTTCTTACTAGATTTCTAAAATTTGATATTCTAAAGCCTGTTTAGTTGTTCTGTTGTCCAGATGAGGTTGGAAAGAACTGTAATCTCTCTGCCAAACAAGGGACTAAATTAATATTTCACTATTAATGAGAGAGTCACCGTAACTGCTACAATGTTTGCTATCAATGAATTTGGTGAAGCCAAACATCGAAGTACGAAAATATCTGTCAATTTTGTAGACATATTTGAAACAATTGCATTTTCATATGCATATAAAAATAACATATAATGAGTATACTGTAGTGTAAAACTACCTTAACTACTTGGTACATTTACCACGAGAGAATAAATACTCATCCAACAAACAAAAATTCAACATTAAAGGCTAATAAACATTAAAATTGCTTTTAAATAAGGCAGTCATTTATTTTTAATATGCTTCATTTTTTTTATAGTCAACAGTTTTAATATACTGTAGTTAGACAAAATATTTGTCCAGTATTGTTGTGGGTGTAAATAAGGTATATTTCTTAGAACTTGCTTGTATCGTTTGTTTTATAATTTAAGATATAAGTAATATAAAAACATATTTCTTTGGTGTAAAATAAAGGTATATTTTCTTAGAACTTTGCTTGTATTGTTGTTTTTTATATTTTAGATTATAAGTATATAAAAACATATTTCTTTGTTGTAACTTGTTTTATCACGATTGTACATATTGTATCTAATTTGGCATTAAAATGTAACTTTTATACAAGTTGAATGTATTTTATTACTTGCCAATTATCACAAATATTTCAATTTGAAAAGTTAAGTAGTGAATGTTCAACAGCGGTGACACTCGAGACCACCTACTGCAATGGACAGAAACCGCTTCACTCAAAAGCCATCTTTAATTTAATGTATGAAGCCTCAATTTAATTTCTTTTTGGAAAAAATGAGGTCATCATTGTTTAGATCCGAAGACTATTGTATGAATTGGGTCATAAAGCAAACATTTTACATCGGCAAATGATTAAACCAACCTGGTCAGTTGAAATTAGGCCTCTTTGGTTGCCAATTCTAAAAAATGGAATGAACAATAAAATGTGAAACTATCAAACATATTAGAGATTTGTAATAAACCAATGCGAAGTCACGGTATGGTTTTAAATAAGAAGTCCATCTAGCATTAACTGATAATGAGAAAAAAGGCCCGCTCATGTCCCTCACTCTTGCCACCATCTTGTTTCTGCCGAGACGAATCCCCCATTTACTATTGGCCTCAAGTCAGTTTACAATTGGTAGGCCGGAGAGTGGAGACCTATTGTACCTGTTGTCTGTACGTTTTGAGTGTTTTAGTTTTTATTAAGTGCATGTCACAACGCCTCTGAGGTATGTTTTTTGTTTTACTTTATACCTAGATTTTGGCCCAACAGTAGTTTGGGCTATTTACCTGAAGAAGAGATCAGATTGCAGGATCTCAAAACGTAGTGTTACTACGTATTGTATCACTGAACTATGGAAAAATGTCCCAGGGAAAATCCTGTTTTCCTTCACAATCCTTCCAACGGCAAAAAACAAACATTGCAGATAAACATTTTACTAAACTGAGTGCGTTCAAAAAGAAATGAGAATTTTGAAGTTTTACGTTAGCGTTTGAATTGGCTCATGCCATGAAATTTTTAATTGTTTAAGGTAATGAATAATGACAGCAAATTTTTTTCCGAAATTTTATTGAATTCTGCAAAAAACCAGTGGCAATTGAAAGTACTTCAGGAGTCGCTAAATGGATCAATGACGATCCAGAATTCCTTAATGTGTTAAAACAGGTGACGAAAAATTGGGTTTACGAATATGTCCAAAACTAGGGCTCAAAGTCTCCCCAGTGGAGGCATTCTGGAATGCCTAGGACCAAAGAATGCTCCTATAAGGTTATGCCCTAATAGTATTATAATGGCATAGTGCATTATGAATATCTTGCCACACAGGTCAATAAGGAATAATACTACAGGCAAGTTGACACGCTGTTTAGCGTGAAGAAATCCAAAAAATGCCTGGATTTGTATGAAATCAATTCCATGGTTTTTTCCCCACATGTTGGAAAATGCACCTGTTTAGTCTTCCTTGGAGCTGTTTCGTGGATTTTTGGAAGAAAAAAAAAAAAAAAAAAAAAAAAAAAAGGTACTGTATACCTATGCTTTCTAGCAAACAATTCTCCACACATGGCTTACATGTGATTTTTTAATATTAAAAAAAAATAAAAATGCACATTAGACATTTTTACAATCACAGGTGATAATAAAAGAGCCTGAAGGCTATACCAAAGATCGAGTTTTCCCAAAGTGTTGAGATGAATGAAGAAATGATTGCAGAAGTGCATAATCTAATGGGAATGGCTCACATCATGTTGAAGGTGACAACATTAAGATAGACAAATAAATAAATTTTTTTTTCAAAGGTGAAAATTACCGTTACTTTTTTAAATGTACCATGTAATTTGCTATTTCACATAGTAGAATGTAAGAAAATGTGAAATTCAGCAGATAGTGTAGGAGAAATGTCGGCAGATATTGCTCAGAGAAGGCTAGGTTGATAGTTATTTGTTTATATATTGTAAAGCGCAGCAAACTACTGTACTTTTTTTAGGTTTACTTGTACTGTTATGTTAAGTAATTGTTGTTTTTGTGTAAGAATTCCAGGATATAAAGCGACTAGGTATATATTCTGTCAGCTAATTGACATCTATTTTTAAAACACATTTGGAATGGCTACAAAAATTTAAAACATGTATAATGTTGACCCACACTTTATAGGTGCAATGTGTAAAATTTGTATGATTTAATTTTTGATTAAAGGTATCTTTGACTTTGACCAACTGCTGTCTTTGTCGGTGGTGATGGGCACAGAGATACAGTACCAAAACCAGATTGCCCCGGACACAAATGTTCGCTGTAGCTTGTTCCAGATCTAGATCTGTTTGGGTTGGTCATCATACTTACAAATTTGGTGAACAATCTAACATATTAAAAAATGAAGGGTCATGGTATCCTCTTGAAGGTGTATTGGGGCACAAAACAATTGTTGAAATTCACAACTGAACATTAACAATAAAACATTTTCAAAATTTAAATATGCCACAAGTTGGTGACCTCCAGCCTGGGGGATCAGCCCATTTCCCATGATCCAATTTAAAAAGTTTTATTCTGGTGGTGGTTCCTTTCACCGGCCCCAATAGTAAATATACAATGTTCACATTTTACTTTTTATAACCTCACTTCCGTTTTGGGGGTTGTTGCCATAAACCCCCTTTTATTAACCCTATAGAGGTCGCGTCACTAAACAGTTAATCGTAAGAGGTTCCGCTGCACGGGTGGATTTCCACCAGGTTCATAAAGATAAATATGAAACGAACACATTTTAACAGTTTTATTGTACAAACTTACATTTAAACATGATGACGCAATATGTAAACTTGTTTTGTTTTAAAGTATTATTACTATTGCAAAATCGTAAAAATATTTGTAAAAAGTAATTATATATATCATCAAACAATCCTTTAAAATTGTAACTGAATGAATTTACTTACTGTGGTAAAAATACTTGTTACATTAAATATTAGGTAGACAATACTTATATAATGTAATTTAAATATAGAAACATCGGGTACTTCTAGATATAAAAAATAATGTAATAAATGATAATTGTATTTATATAACAAAATATTGTAAAAAAAATCTTACAAACCTGTAAGAAATTAGCTTAGTTTTGCAATTAGTCCACTTGTGGAATCATCATTATCTTCTTCTGCACAAAACCCACTGTAGGAACAAGTAAAACACGGTGTGCTCCCTGCAAATGTACTTACTTGGTGACAGATGTGAACACGTAGTTTTACTTTTTCTCGTGTTTTTTCTTCCCAGTTGCAGATTAACACAACGTCCCTCAAGATTTGCTTGCAGGCTGCGGCCTCATCCTCCTCTTAGAAAGTCCCAGCATTTGTGTGATGCTTACGTTTTAATGCTGCCTTGAGGAAGTTTCTTTTCTTCCCCAGTGACGAGCTACCAAATAATTAAAAACAAAGATCTTTGGCGAGATTCCTTCCAAGGAATTCCCTTCGGACAATGTCAAAGAGTCTCCTCTTTTGTGTTTGTACACCACAATATAAACTATTTAGCCCAATATTAGTATTTAGAAGAACTGAAAAAGAATAGTAGAGCGGACCAATGGATTTTGCTTGTTCTCGCAACTGAATGACCGTAGCCTTTAAATACTATCATCAACAACATCCACCTCCTCCATTTAGTAGAATTTATAAAAGGTCAAAATGAAAGGCTTTTTAGCATCTACCAGACTGAGTGTCAATTTTCGTCACTGTGGTGCATGGTAGACAGTAGAAGAACAACTTTTTTTTTCTTTCGGGCAGTACGATAGCAGAGTTTTTCCATCTTTGAAGGCAAAATGCTGCTGGATACAGGACGATTCCTTGTATCTATTAACTCAAGTGGTATTTCTTTTTAATTTTTTCGTAGGGTACCCACTAAAGTCAAATTGTGATCGTTCTTGAGAGTCTCGGCAAGGGGTATGGATGTATACCAATTATCCGTGGTAATGTTTCTTCCAGTACCACTCACAGGCTGGACGAGTCTGGAAACTACAGCAAGACCAGAATTCTGTATTTGAAAGGGACCCGGTGGTTGCTTGCCAGCATAAACTTCTAAATTCATGGTATAAAATGTTTTTGCACAGGTCAGAGCATGAATTTTCAGACCATATTTTGCAGGCTTGTTTTTTATAAACTGCCGAAATTTACAACGACCTCGAAAAGATTCGAGCATCTCGTCAACTGTAAGATACTCAGAAACAGAAAAATTTGTTTTGCACTTTTCTACCAATAATTCAAAACAGATCTCGAATGGGTGCAAGCCTATCAAGCCTCTTCTGATGCTTCCTAGTATCAGCATCGTCAAATCTCAACACTCTGATCAAGAACTTGAACCTTCTCAAGTTCATACAGTTGCGAAAAAACTCCACGCCTGTACCATAATATGTTGCCCATAAATCATATAGATTCAAATGAGAAGCACGAAGGATTCCTGGCATATAAAGAAGTCCTATGAATGCCTCTATTTCATTTCTGGATGTGTCAGCCGCATCACGCTCACGAGTGTACCCAGGATGAACTTTTCGTATACGCTGGTTGGTGCAGGTTTTCAATGCTATCTAACACTTCATCGGTAAAAAACAACCTCCAAGCAGCAACAGGGTTTTGAACATCAAAAATTTTGTCTTACACCTGGTAATCGCCGAACTAAGTTAGCAGCAGGTGTTCGCACATTCTGTCTAGGACAGTGAACACTCCATTTCGTTACTCCATCTTTACCTGTATATTCTGGAGATGCTTCCAAAAACGGTACTTCCGCTTCCTCTCCTGATTGTTCTGACGCTGTGTCTTCTTCCTGCACTGATACATGATCTTCATCTTCATCATCGGAATCCAGTTCACCAATAGGAGCGACAACGGGCTCATCAAGAAAAAGTTGTCTTCTTATAGCACCTGGATTTACAAGTCTTTCCTCCTCTTGTCTTTCTTCCCTTTCGACACTGTTCAACAAATTCACAAGTCTCTCTTCTTCATTTCTATTCATATTGACATCAAAATAACAATAACGAACAATAATACACTACACAGAACAATCACAATTTTAGATACCGCGAGAGGTCGCGCACGGTGGAAATGACAGGTTATACAACGTTGGCAGTACGGCTGGTGACTGAAGAGGCGGAAGGGTGGGGGTGGCCACTTGATTTGGTTGCGTGCGAGTCCATCTGAAGGTATAGGGGGGGTGGAGCGTCAAACTAGTTCTGTTCAAAAGTTGTAAGCAAAAATGTAACACTCCGGTGGAAAAGACAGTGGCGCGACCTCTGGAAGGGTTAAAGGTGTCCAATTTTAACCAAAATGATCAGAAAGTATTTGCTCAAAATGTAAAAAATAAATAATGGCCCCCGGACTACTGCTCTATTTTGTTACTTTAAACTGTAAACTACTGGTGCTTCACCTTTTGGGACCCTTGAGACTTAAGTGCTTAAACAAATGCTAGACTACTTTTTTGAAAAGAATGCAAAGTTTGTTTAGAAGATGTAAGACAGGATATACTATTAAAATATTATTATTGCTTATTTATTTAAAACAAAAGTATAAGATAGAACCACTGGATTGACCCTTGACAATTTTTTCATCTATGTTTATAACAGTTTTTTTATAAATCTCTCAAACAATTCGATCAAAAGTACATTACTTATAAATTTTTAAAAATCTTTGAAACAAAACACTTTAAATTTATCTAAAACACAATTAATGTGATATTAAAATAGATATAATATTATAATTATTTATATAATATTAAAATACAAAATTAACTTTTTAATTTGATATAAAAGTAATTCCTATTTCCTTTAATCTGACATTAACCCACTGAGGGACTACCAAAGAGATATATTTCCTGTCATCCAGTTAGCATCGGGTTTGTTATCGAATGAGCGCTACAAGTCACAGTAAATTCGTTAATTTTAAAATTTATAAATATTCCAGATATTGATGATTTAGGCTTTTGTTTATATCGTTGGTCCTAATGTGTTTTATTTTGAAAGCTGGTCGACTCTCTTTAAATCTGTGGTTTACCGTAACCATCTGTTGATTGTTTTCCATCTGAACTGACGTAAATGCCGTTCTCTTCTGAGAGTATCTTTATGGAGAACATACCCAATGAAGTAAGTGATGGTAACTTTGATGGAGAAATTTAAAAAAAATGTGACAAGGGCTAACTTTCAAAACTTAGGAGTGGCCAAGGCAAGGGCTATTGATCCAACATAATTTTATTTTTAGTGGTTGATCTGGTATAAGTCCAATAGTGGCTAGGTAACTAAATACTTAAAATCTCGAGAAAATAAAATACAATACTTAACATGTTATTATGGTCTTTTAATTAAACCATGAAACCTCTACACAGTGAATTCCATTGCAAAATGAAAAAATTAATTCGGTACTGATTGTAAAAATATTGAAATTTGGATTAATATTCAATGGGTAAAAGACTAACTCTGAAATATGTGTCTTAGAAAGCTACAACACTAACTATAAAATGACTTATGTAATTTTGATGTTCCTAAAAATCACTTTAAAGATTTTGTATCTTCTTCTGAGTTTCAAAATTAAGTGTATTTGAACACAGAAAATGTTATTTCTTTATTATATCTACAAACTTAATATAAACCAAACGTACGGGGTATATTTATGTGGTTAATCATAAAAATTTGCTGTTTAAATTAAGATAAAAGAGAATTCGTAATGTAGCCCAAAAATGGATGTAAAACCGTATTTAGACAAGACTATTAGTTTCAATTAAAAAATATTTTTTTTTGAAGTTAAATTGAAATGAAAAATTACTATAGCCATAGGAAAAAGTCGGATAACTGTTAAAATAATAGTTCTAAAACACTGTATATTTAAAATGACCTTTATTAAAGATATTACATTAATAATTATGTAACCTAATACATTATAAAAGGTTAAGAAGGCAAAAAAGACTGAAACGAATTAAAACATTATTTTTGAAAGTTTGTATTTTTATCTTCCGTAACCAATTCAATATTAAACATAATTTATTCTCATGTTTCAGAGATGTCGCATTTCTTCGGTTGATTCCTGCAGACTGAGCCTCATCAGCAGCTGGGGAAGCAGGAGTGGAAGGAGGGGATAATTAACTGAGGTTGAAATCTGTCTGGTAACAAATGTCCGATTGCGTCCACAATCACCACTTCTGGTCTAAATAGGTCAGTCCCTAAAACAGACGAACATCTTTTGAAGTTACAACGTTAGGTTTACGATTAATATTTACAGAACTCATAAATTTTATAATAAAACTTTAAGACAGGAAGAATATCTTTAGCGTGCAAATGAAAAGAAGAGCAAAGTTATCAGTATGTACTTAACCCTAGACCGTGGGAAAAAGACTCGTTTTCAAGTCTTTTTATAAAATGTTCGGCCGCAGTGTGCCAAAATAAACGGAGTCCTTTTGAAGCAAAGGTGTTATAGATATTTTTTATGTATTTATCTCTGTTACTATCGTAATATATGAGTTTATTATATATCAATATAAAAGGCGGGGATAGTATATGCTTGTGAACATTTTACATATATAATACTTTAAAGTTTATATAAATGTGTAACATTCTAAAACAATTATAAACTTTTGACAAAAATGAATGATACACCCTTGCCGCCCGCCATGAATAAGACGGGCCTACATTTCATATAGTATGCTAGATTATTGGCTTCATTGGTCGAACTAAAACTTTTTAAGTTCTGTCAAACAATATGTACATGTAATATTTTTTCTTTTTTATTATAAACATTGATCTATCCTTTTCAGTTTGAAATAAAGGTGTTGCATTGGTTTTTTTACAATTTTTGTGTTAGTGTCTTTATTCCAAACCGTTTTCCTGGCAACTTTTAAATTTCATTAGGTTTTGAAACTAAATACGTTTGATCACAAAAGGAAGAGAGGGGAAATAAAATTAAATAAAACTAGAAAATTGGCTATGGGTGGTTTTTTTTTTTTGGTGAGAAATTGCTGTATCAATTATGTGGATCTGTAGAAAAACTTTTCTCTTTCAAAGTAGCATATACTTTATGCACAAGTATCTCTTTATGTTTTGTTGTGTAAAACAGCATTTAGCTTGGATTTTGTGAGCGTAGAGTTTCCTACATTTTTGCTATTTAAGCAAATTTTTTTTATTATAATATATATTTTACTTCTTTTTTTATAATTTTCAAAATGTTTTCCTTTGGTAAGTGCATAGGTAACCATTTTTTTATATCTTTTTTATTATAATGAAATTTTTCTGTAATTATTGGGTTTATAATTTTTTACAAACGTGACAAAGTTACAATTTTAATTTCATTAAATCTAAATCTTTTTGGTTTCCCTTACAAGATCCAATTCAGGTTTTAAGAAATCATTATGAATATTTTTGGCATAATATTAAAAGTGTTCAACTCTTTGCTGGAAGAAATCAGTATGTGATATTGACTAGGAGGTGGAGCGTGGGGGGGGGTTGTGTTTTTTAGAATGTAAAAAAATATATTTTTAAGGATGAGATTAACCCTTTCCCCTGAGTGCCAAGTATTTTTTGAGTGGGATATAAGAAAAGTGCCAGGTATTTTTCTAGTGGGGTGTACCTATAAGTGCCAGCCCTTTTGCGGGCATTTTCTGGGGATGCGAAGAGGGTTGGAGGAGAGGAAAAAATTTCACTATTCACGATTTATTTAACACGTTCAGTTGCGGCCCCCGCGGATCCCGGAACGGGGTATATTCCGCGTAGCAGTGCGCGACGACGTCGGATCCGCGGGGCTTTGTCATAGTCTCGGATTCATTGCTCATGTGTGAGCTCGACCTCGCGGCCGGGACGGTTCGTACTCGTTGAGCGTGGCGTTGTGTGTCCGAGATGACCTTGACTTTGTACTTCGTTTCTGTTCCCCGCGTTTTACAATGTATGCGTGTATCTCTTGCGTTCTTAGTGAGTTGTTTATTTATGTGTATTGACAATGTACTATTGTAATATACAAGTTTTATAATCGCGATTTCAACCACCCCCCAGCAGCCAACCGTTCCACCATACAAAATCAAGTTGCTACAACGACTGAGAGCATCAGATGTGTATAGGTGAATCCCGAGGGGAAAATCTCTCTGCTGTTGAACAGTTCGGCTAGTGTGATAGTGGAAAGATATTCGTAATAAACCCTTCATGGGTTAATAATACAAATGGACTAAGACAGACCCTTTTCACCGGAAACAATAGATTGCTAGTAGATGTTCTCCTAGGGGGTAAATGGTTCACATGGGGGGGGGGGGGGGGGGGGGGGGGGGGGGGGGGGGGGGGGGGGGGGGGGGGGGGGGGGGGGGGGGGGGGGGGGGGGGGGGGGGGGGGGGGGGGGAGGGGGGGGGGGGGGGGGGGGGCGATTGACTGGTTTTGTTATGTTGAATGGACGACCCCATGGGGTCCTCCTCTCATTACTCCCGCCCGCGTGAGCGCCGCGCGCGAGCGCGCCAGACAAACTTGTACAAAATGAAAAACGGTGAAAAAAAGGGTTGACAGAAAAACGGGGGAGGAGGGGGAAGATTGTAGGGTATGCTACAAGAATGGAAAAAGAAAAGAGTGATGAGAACAACATATACAAGTTCTGTTTGTCCAGGTAAACCAGGACTTTGTCGGGTCAATTTTGTTTGACATACATCACAGAGGCCAGCAGTAAAAGTCCATGCCCTTCAAGACCTTGGAAATATTTTATATAGTTTTTTTATTTGTTTTGGTGAGAGAGATGTCGCACTATATAATGAAAAAGTTTTAAAATTGGATAGATTTTATACTGTAGCCACTCTCGTTATTAGACCTTTTATTAGGCCTGCGGGCTCTGCACGACAAAACTTTTTGGACCGCGTGCTGTCCCCGGGCGGGGCGGGGAGGTACCGCGGGTCCAATCTGTGACGTCATGTAACCCGCCCTTTTGGATCCACAGACGATAATAATCTGCAAAAATACCGATAAATCAGCATCTGAATTAGCAAAAAGTAAGTGTATATTGATATATAATATTAGAACTTTTAGGTCCTGGAGGGGCAATGTTAACATGATGTAATTTGCCGTCAGCAGTCAACTGTTAAGTAGGTCTATCAACATGATTCTTTTTTTTATTTTACTAACTCTGAAAACTCTGTTTGATATTAAACATAAAATAAATAACAAAGTATACCATAACACATAAATTTAGGAATTCCAAAAATGACATACCTAAAAAAAATTCAAAATATTTTTTAATTTCAGATGTTTCAAACAAGGGGGAGGGAAGGGGGGGGGTGGGAGGTGGTAGGTGACCAAAATAATTCATATCCTTTTCTTAGAGGCAATACACTGGAAAGTGTATGCAATTTACTGTCAATCTTTGAAAAATTTATATTATGTTCTTCAATAATGGAGGGAGTTATACATCTTTTAAGGAAGAACTATTGTCGGGGAGGCAGGGCTGGGGGGGGCAGTTGTGTGTCTGGTGTTGAGGGCATATGGGGCCAGGACGCAAAAATTTATTTATGAGTTTCAATAATTGTTAGAGTTTGATCGAAGGTGTACTATATCAAATTTTTTTGGATTGAAATATCACTTCACAAACATTTCAATATGATAAGATATGGTAATATGAAAGGTTACAATTTTTAGTGGACTTTTTCCCGAACGTCCAATATAAATAATCGGGACGTTGGCACTTTTCGGCCAACTTTTGTCGTCCGGTTTTAAAACGTTGCGGGCACGTTGGCACTCGCCAAGGAGGTTAAAAAAAAAATAGTCTGCAAAGTGACTCAAAAAGCTTGCTACAGTGGAAGTTTAGCATTTGCCACTTCTAGGGTTAATCTAGCTTGCTGGAGGGAAGAAGGAACAAAATGACAAATAGTGAACAAGATTTAATTTTAAGAATTAATTTTATGATTACAAAAAATAAGTAAACAAAAAGAGTTAAGGAAACAAACATAATACATATTCTTGAACACAAATGTGGAAGCAGGGTGTTTCACTAAGTAAATTCATTTTGAATGCACATGTTGGTGGTTTGCAATTTGTCATAATGTCGCATAAATCCTGACCCATAGTATTGTGAAAACATCCTCAATTTTTATGTGAAAGGTTCCATTGATGAGGGCCAGGAGATCTGGAGGTCCTCAACAATGAGTTACATCATTTAACATTAAAAAATAACGTTTTGTGGATGATTGATAACTAAACTCCCTGCCTACAATTACAGTACTTGTATTCCTATTGTATCCCTTCTGAACATCTGAGACAGTACTAATAATATTTATGAAACATCCTATTACGAATTTCAAACCTCTTAACCAATTTGCTCTCTTAATGGCATTGCACCAATGATGAACTCAATCAGTATTTACCTGCTTGCTGTAATCTGGAAGGTGGTGAGCCCGAGACTGAGGTTGTATTTTTCCGAAGGCATTGTTACAATACGGCGTGGAGAGGACAAAACCACATGCTGCATGTACGGCACCAGCTGCCTCCCGCGTGGGAAACACAGGCAAGAACCGTGAGAAGCCTTCCTTCTCTTCTCTGCTTGGACACAAATGCCTTGCTGCTCCTGCACATCACGCTTTGATCAAAATCAAGATAGATATAAATTGAAATTAATAAAAAATTATTAAACTGTATACAACGGCAATCTTACTAAACAAATGTCCAATCAAAGAAGCTGGGCCAGTCCTAAAATGTTCAATTACTAAACACTTTGCATAAACCATCAAAAATACATTAAATTCCGGTAATTTGTAATTTTTTTAACTAAAAAAAAGTACTGCAAGTGATTTTGAGACATCCTGCCTTCTATTTTATATGACAAATATGAAGGAAATAGGATTTTTTTTTGGACATTTGCCATCATTTAGTGTTACAAAGTCAAAAATGTTTTCCTTCCATCGTCGATAAACAAACTACAAACAAAGGAATAACATATGTCTGTAAGAAAAATCTTAAAATGTAACTTTTTGTTATATGGATATGCCAATTTATGACTACTTTTATAGATATCAGTCGGAAAAGGATTAATCAGAGGAATGTGAAAATTTTCTTATAAAAAGTTGTTTACATCTGAGATTAATATATTAAACTTTCTCTGCAGTAGTTTTAAACTGACCTGGCGGTAGAATGCAAGGATGACTCGGGTCGCGGCTGTGGTAAGTGAGTCCTGTAGCAGGGTGGCTGCGTGCGCTGCGCAGGCGAGAGGTGCACATAAACGCAGCTCGTTTGAGGACCCACCAGCAGATTGTTACAATACTCCGCTAGTGGATAGAACTCCAGGAGACTCTCCGGAGGCTGTTCCTGATAGGACAACACGGTTACAGAAGGCTTATACAGCACTCACTCCTGGAGGCAAGGTGTAGGGGAGATCGGAGTATGATGGTTGAACCACATGGAGGGAGGAGTCTATGTTGAGAATTGCCAGTGCCAGTTTTAGTAAAAACAATCTGATTAAGGAAACGGTTGTAATTTGGTGTGCCCATGATAAATTCAAATTTCTTTGTTTTTAGAAGGTATTTATACACATTGGCTTATACATATTTTTACTGTCAGCACAACTGGAGTTATGCTATTAAAAATGCTAAAAACGTAAGAGTTTTGTTTTTTTTTTTTATATGTTTATAAAAAATGTATTTTTCAAGTTATTTGGTTATATTTTATATCTTTTTGGATTAACATGAAATGGTGCTTTAATAATAAATAGATAGTGATATATTTGGTCATAACTTAAAAATAATAATGCTGTACAAACTAAAAAGTTGGAATTTTTAAAATTTTTTTACTCAAATAATATAAAACAAAATACCAGGCATTGTTGCTTTTATTTTATTTGAAATGTATTTCTCTACCTAGCAATACTAGAATATGTGTATTTATATGCATAGTTTCTCAGAATAAATGTTTTTTCTAAATACTGAAAATTCCAAGAATATTGATTTTTTTCTCTTGTAGTACACTAATATTCTTATAGTAACTTATTATTAATTTAAATTTCAATTAATTGTAGTGTTGCAGTTTTTCTTATGTGTTACAACAATATTAGTCTAATTTATACTAACATTTGGTTGAAAAAGGAGTTTAAAAAAATTATTTAGATGGCGCTGTACTTGTCACGGAACCGTTCCGTGATACAAGGCCAATGGGTTAATAATACTTTTGGTCCAGCATTTCACTAAGTATTTTTTAATTGAAGATCTCAAGAAAAGTTGGCTACTAGGGCTTAGTATTACTTTTGCAATCTCAAGCCCAAATACAGCTATTTATCATTAGCTCAAGTTGAGAAAATAGTTTGTAAAACTCATACACATTTTAACCACAAAATTTTGTTTTATAGCATAGTTATTGTTATTATGTTTTCTATATTATAGTTAATATTGAAACAATAATCAAAATGAATAAAAACTTTAAAAAAAACACATGTGCAACATACATTTTTCAACACTTCTTATCCTATTATACAAAATTAGGTCGTGTCTGGATTGTATTCAGAAAAAATATCAATAAAATAAAATTATACATTAAGTTTCTATAAATTGCTGACTCATCAGTGAATGTAATAACAAGGAACTATGGTGTATGTCAAACAAAACAAAAAAAACTCATAAATGGCCAGCCACTGTTTCTCCGTCCATCGTTCACTCATTTTTATCTTTCAAATGGAAACCGAATATAAATATGTACAATAAATAAAGGACTGGAGTTTTTACAATTGGGCATGATTAATTCTATATTCTCGAAATCAAAACATCACCACTATCTGGTCTGTATATTTACTAACTGACATTTATTACCATGCAGAATAAAGAGGTCAAACGAATATTTTTATAAATGATTAAAAAAATGATTTTATAAGAACAACTGTGTTATTTTCTTCTTAGAAAATATACATAACTTAATTGAATTTCTTCAACTGATAAAAATTGAAGTTTTGATAAATCATCATTTACCTGTTTTATGCCACTTTTCTGAGTCGGTGTACCAGTCTTCACCTGGGGTTGGCTTTTGGGCAAAGTAAACTTGTCCATGTCCGCCTCAAACTTTTTGGAAGCCTTGCGCACAGAGGTTTCCAGGTTGCGTTTGACTGCACGCACAAACACAGGGGCCACTAGTGCGCGAAAGTCCGCTCCTACGCTACTTAACGACAGGCCAAAGTACATACACTGGCCCAGAAGAGACGCTAGAGACGATCCTACGCCACGCAAACAAATCCTGGTCCAACGTGGTCAGGAACTGTGAGATCTGTACATTTTCACTACAATTAGTGTAATTAACGTATTTAAATATACATATTTATACATACATATTTATACATACGTATTTATACATACGTATTCTACAGTATGGAAATATGTTAGGACCTGATACAATGACAAGATCCAAAAATGAATTTATACAATATATTATAGCGTTAGAAAACCTTTTAATGTATGAAGATTGATACTTCTATTATTGTTAAAAACCAAACAGATATTAGTATTGATTATGCACACTTTACTTTGCAAAACATTTTAGCCTGTATCAATATGTGTTACAATCTCAATAACAATGACTTAATAATAATAAAAATGTGTAAAAAAAATCAAAAAATGTAAATCAATTGATGAATTGAAGCACAATAGGAGGCAGCTGATCAATAGGTATACTATCATTAAAATAAAGATGTTTATAACAAAAACAAAATAAATTACTGTGGTTAAATGTAAAACTTTAACATCAGGCCATGAACACAGGCTATAAATAATAACGTTCAAATTATACTGTTTATAACAAGACACCACCTTCTGGATTTGAGTGACTATGCTGATACTATCTACTATTTATTCTGTTTATAACAAGACACACCTTCTGGATTGAATGACTATGCTGATACTGTCTACTATTTATTCTGTTATAACAAGACACACCTTCTGGATTGAATGACTATGCTGATACTGTCTACTATTTATTCTGTTATAACAAGACACACCTTCTGGTTGAGCCAGGACTGGAAGATGGAGGACTCTGCGAGAGCCAGCTGTCGGGAGGTGATGATGTGCTCCTCATCAGTGAACATGGCTCTGTACTGAGTGACTATGCTGATACTGTCTACTATCTATTCTGTTATAACAAGACACACCTTCTGGTTGAGCCAGGACTGGAAGATGGAAGACTCTGCGAGAGCCAGCTGTCGGAGAGGTGATGATTGTGTTCCTCATCAGTGAACACGGCTCTGTACTGAGTGACTATGTTGAATAGGTGGATACGGGAGAGCTCTATTGTCTTGGTCAGGTGGTGAGTAGCTGAAATATACGGTCATCGTCAGTATAAAATTATTTATTAATTACTTTGACATCTTTACTACACAATTTGAATGAATGAATGAAATGTCTGTTCATTATTTTTTTCGTTTTTGAAATATTCTGTATAGGTTCTGAGTGTTTGTTTTTTTAGATATATTACTGGAATAATATCAATTTGAAATGTGATGTTCCATTAACATTTTGAAATAAAACAGTAAACTGACTCTGATTATCATTTAATTAAATCCTTTTAAAATTTGAAATGTAAAATGAGACCTTTCAAAATACTGTTGAAATAAGTAAGTCTTCAGAAGTTATACAAAGAACTTTTAACTACAAAAACTATCATTACAATGAAATATTCTTCAGTTTACATTTTTTTATCCACCATCAATATTGGTATTAATTATCTACAAGAAAAATTAATCAATAGTAAACTAGTACCACAAACTTAGAGTAGCGGTTATTACTACATTTCTATTTAAATTTCAACTTCTTCAAGTTGCAGTAATTTTACTTTAAAGTCACAGGTTGTTTTGGGCTGAAGTGTAAGAGTTTTCATCATAAAAATAGAAAATCATGGCAGTTATGGTGTTATTTTACATCACAGAATATAATAATATGTAATATACACTATATTGTAAAAATATTTAATGTATTGTGAGTTTAAAAAAATGATTTTATACAAAATGGGTGGAGAAAATGTTTTTTTTATCTCAGAATTAAAAAAGACTACGATACCAAAAGTTGCTAAAATATGTACGGAATTCTTAAATAATATTGTAGTATTTTTGAGTATAATATATATATATATACTCAAACTATCACATATACAAATATATTTAATTGTATATATATATAATATATATAGTATAGTATAAATATAAATATAATGTGGTTTAATAGCACATATATGAGAGTAATCCTGAGCCGATCTGAACATTTAAGGTCACAACACAACATGTAGCCTCATATATGTTTATGCATTATTACAAGGTATGTTAAATAAAAATTCATGAGAATTTTCATATTTTAGAATAAAAAGTAATTTTATTTTATTCTTCTACACTTCTCAAACACAATCTTTGGGATTAGCCCTTTAGTTCTTTTCAGTTTGATGCACCTTTTAACTGTTTTAATCTATGCTTGTAAATATTTTACGGGCCTCCTATAAGAGTTCTATTTTACGAAGCCAGTGTTTGAAGATATTGGAGGATGGAGCTGCGAGCATTGTTAAAAAGTAGGCCTACTGTTATTTGGCCCAAAAAAAATGCACGAAGTGTGAGGAAGTGCAAGTGTCCATAGTGCTAAAGCCATAAAAATGGTTTTAGCCCACAAATCGGGGGGAGTTATTCAGATTGCTTTAATGCAAACAGTATTGAACTTTACAGGAGTAGTCCTTATAGACCATTTGACCTTGTTAACTTATTTACATTCAAACACATAAACCAATATTTAAAACTTTTTTTTATTTTGTTTTTTTTTGAGAGGCCTTTTATGTAAATAAGTTAAGTTTGAAATTTGTTTTGTCAAAGTTATAATTTAATTAAAATGAATAACCTTCAACTGTTTTAAGTAATAAATTATTTTTTCTATTAATAAATAGTACTATAAACATACACACTGGATACAAAACTCAATAAGAGAACAAACCATCGTCACTGGGAATTTTGGCCAGCTCAGACTGAAGCCAAGAGTCTCGCACTTGAAGGAATTTGAGACGCAACTCGGCCTCAGTGAAGATCTGCATGCGACGTAAGTAGCCTACTACTTGCAGACAGCGAGGTAGCTGTAAGTCTGTGCGCAGAGCAGCGATCAGCTGATGTAGCAGAGCCCACCACGCAGAGTCCACCTCACTAACAATAGTCTGTCAAATGAAACAATAAATTTGAGCAAACAGTAAAAGATATTTTGATTGAATGAAGCGGTTTTCATAGTCATAGCCATCTTTATGGCACAATACATTGATATTTTAATAGATGCATTGGCAACAGAATGTAAAAAAACCTCAAAATAATCTTTTACTAAAAAAAATAAATAAATAAAAAAACTGTATACATGCAGCAAATGTATATTATATTATTTATTGATCCTAAAGAAAAATCTATTTATTATTATACAATATATCATTTGAAAATTGTGATCCAAAAAACACCAAGGTCTCCTCTTGAACTGTTTACTAGATTATACATTATATTCACTGGAAAATGGCTGTAAATATTAATACAACAATACAGTACATATATAATGGAGATTTTCGAAGAAGAACTGGTAGTTTCGTGAAGTAGATATTGCAGTAGAGAAAAGTGAAGTAGAATCCTGAAAAGTAAAATGGAATGTTTATGGTTTGTAAAATCTTTTAGGTTACATTTGACAAAAATCATACATTAAAAGTTATACACTGATAGGAATGGTAACATTTGAAGATTTGTAAACTTTTACACCTAAACTTCTTTGTGTCTAATGGGATTCATAAAGATACTTAATCACATTTTCTGTGGAAATCACTAGATGATTGAATTGGTAATGATCGTGGAGTATATCTAATTCCTTTTTTATTATATTCTCATAGCTCCAAGCAATGAAAATTGGAATCTATTTTTCTTCCCCATCGTCAATAGTTATAATTTTAATTCTTCATATTAAGTATTATTTACATCATTACATAACCACTTTCTCTTGCACTTTTTCAATTTTGTTGTTTCTTTATCTTAGCTTGCCAATTAATTACATTCAATTTTCATCCTCATAATATTATATTTGAGTCTCTGAAAATTCAAATTCTCCAGACAAGGATTGTAACAACTAGGATTTACAATCGGAGTTTACTGGATTTTCATCTCTTCTGTTAATAGTTTTTTGGACTGGCCAGTTTCATTGCTAATTCTTTATATCTTTACTGATATGTTCTGTGGAAATGTTCCTTATTATCAAAAGGACAATTTATATAAAGAGCCTTTCAGGGTAATGTCTGTTTACAATTCAGTGGGGAAATTGCCTGTTTATTTTCCATGTCTTAAAAACTACCTAATCTAAGCCTATTACAAATTTATGTTTCAACATTGAGAGCTATAATAATTTATTCTTATGCTCTTAAGAAACAAAATTTTTTCAATGGGACTCACTAGCCACGATCGGGTATGTCTCCGTGTTTCCCTGCTATAAGCCGTCTGACATACGCTGCCAGTTGGAGGGCCTCTTCGTTTTTAATGCTCCCCTCACGTATACCTATCGAGGTCGTCCATCAGTTGAGGTAATCTCCAGCACATTGACAGCGAGACTGAGTGTTTACGGGTCAGCGGTCGAGCGTTCGTTGAGGGTCGTCTTGCAATCTTAGATCTCTGAAAGATGCTCTTGTCAAAACTCCTCGACATTCTTGCAGTGAGCTCAGGTACCTCTTCCTACGAAGTGCATCCAGGCTGTCCCTCAGCCCTGTTGGATACTGGGGGTAATGTCACAATGTTATAAGATTGACTCGTCTTCGGCCTCGCTGGGGGGCTATGCCCTCAAAAACCTTCTTAATGAACATCGCTTAGAAGATTTGGGGATGAGAGGAATCAGGTTATTGTTTGAATTAAGAGAGATGAGGTTTACAAATTTTTACTATCCACAGCTGTATCGGTTCTTGAGAATCTGTTATAGGGTGTCATAATGGTTCATAATGCTCAGCTCCATGATGTGCTTACAGTTTACAATTTTGTGGCTGCAGTGGAGCTCAAAAAAAAAATTAAAATTGTCACGTAAAACTTAAAAGAGCAATACATTTAAATGCTTTGTTTTAAAGGTTATTTTTGACGATGGAAGGGATTGTGAAGGAAACAGGATTATTCGGACATTTGCCATCGTTTCAGTGAATGAAACAAGAAAAACAGTAACACTACGTTTCCAGATCTGCAACTCTGATCTATTCTTACAGGTAAAGAAAAAGCTAACCTAATACATAATTACTAACTAGGTTAAAATAAACAAAATCTACTAAAGCGTTGTGGCACGCCTAAGTCAGGAATCACAACGCTCATGTTGTTGTCAAACTTCTCTAACACTAAATACATTGCACTTAATACAAAACTATACAAAACACTAATCCATTTAAAAACTAAACTACGGAATACAGGACACAATACGTCTTCACTCGTCTACTAACAACCTACGACCTTGACCAGAGGGACAAGCCATTGGCAATCTTGACGGGCTGGCTAAAACAAAGATGGCGGAAAATACAAGGGAAGGGGAAACAGGAATGGGCCCTTTCGTTATTATTGGTTTATGCGAGATGAACTTCTTTAAAACCCATATTGTGACTCCGCATTGGTTTATTACAAATTGAATCGGTTCTCAAGAAGCAATGGATACCCTCAATTAGTAATTAATAAGTGCAAACGACACCAGAAGATAATCATTCCTGAGTCAGAAAAACAGAATTGTGATAAATTTGCGTTTATTGTCAATCCCTTAAGTGCCGGGATTATCGGAGGAAGGGAAAAATTGGAAGAAGTAGGTAGAAAAGTACCAACCTTAGGAACGCGTTTTAAAACACACACAACACTCTTAGACAAATTCTCGTAAAAACAAAACCAAAAAATGGCACACAGGATTCCAAAAAACTGTGTTTACAGGTTTTTTTTAAATTTTTTTTTTTTATAAAATGTAGCAGTGCATCTGGGAATACTTAGGCGAGACCAAAAAGTCCACTAAACCGTAAGGATAAAAGAACACAAAGAAAACACGAGAAAGGGTTTCACAGTAAAGTCAAAATTTGCCCACACCATTGTGTGTCCGAAAAGACCGATCATATGAATTGGGATGAAGCCCACCTTAATACATCCGGGAACCACATTTCATCAAAAAGGAAATTACTTGAGGCAAACATACATTAAAATTGGCAGACCAACCAATCAGTCAACCTTCAGTCAGAGATTAGGCCGCTTTGGTTGCCAATTTCTAAAAAAATGAAACTACAGAGAAAACCAAAAAGTATCATACGGATCGGATATTTGTATATTAAACCAATGCGGGAGTCACAATTTGGTTTTAAGAAGTTCATCTCGCATGAACCAATAATAACGGAAAGGGCCCATTCCTGTTCCCCTTCCCTTGTAATATTTCCGCCACTTCTTGTTTTAGCCAGCCGTCACGATTGCCATTGGCTAGTCCCTCTGGTCAGTCGTAGGTGGTTAGTAGACGAGTGAAGACGTATTGTGACCTGTATTCCGTAGTTTAGTTTTAATGATTAGTGTTTTGTATAGTTTTGTATTAAGTGCATGTCTTTAGTGTTAGTGAAGTTGACAACAACATGTACGTTGTGATTCCTGACTTAGGCGTGCCACAACGCTTTAGTAAGATTTGTTTATTTTAACCTAGTTTGTAATTATGTATTAGGTTAGTTCTTTACCTGAAGAAGAGATCAGATTGCAGATCTCGAAACGTAGTGTTACTGTTTTCTTGTTTCACTGAACGATGGCAAATGTCCGGAAAAATCCTGTTTCCTTTACATTTAAATGCGTTTTGTGGCCAAATCATTGAGAATAGGGCAAAATGTTACTGGACCTTTTTGTAGAACATGACAATTTCGAAATACCAATGAAAATTTGTTTTGAACTAGGACCAACGGTTCGGCTGCTATCGAACTCTGAATGTAATTTTGAAGTGAAAATTTCAAAAATGTTTCACATAACCAAGTTTTTGTGGCCAAACCGATGCAGATAAGGCAAAAAATTCACTGGACTTTTTTTGAAGTTCACTTTATTTCCGACTAACAATTTTTCTTCAGATCCGAGCTAGTTCTAACGGTTCACCCATTATCAGGCTTCAAAGCCTGCAAAGGTAAAAAGTGCAAAAATTAGTAATTTTTGTTAGGGGTTTAAAAGTAAAAATTTCTGTTCCTGGTGGTTTGAAGATAAAAGCCCGTGGTGCAAAAAATTTTTTGTTTCCAGCACTTTTAGAAGTGAGTTAGAATTTTGTATAACCCCATCATCCCGTGAGTTTTCATTTTTCAGCTGATATATAGGGTATATACAAAAATTTAATTTAAACAAAAAAAAAAAAAACTTTATAAATTTATTTACGAAATTTTTAATAAACAAAATTTAAAAAAAACACTTAAAAATTTAAAAACCCCTTTATTAAAAATACAATATGTTTAAAAAACATAGTTATTTTTTGGTTTTGGGTTTTTAATTCTTTTTGAGTACCTTGGCCCCCTCCCAAAAGGGAAAAAAAACAGAAAAATCACAAGGAAAAAAAATTTTTTATAAAAGCTATCTTATGACTTTATCATTCTAATGCCCCCCCATTGAAAAGGTTTCCCTTTTCTTTTCCCTTTTTTAAAATTTGTCCACTGTCTTAATTTCCCAACCTCATGGATCCTGATATTTTTTTGTTCTCTTAGGACCCAAAAAACTTTTTAAAAAGCTAAGTCCTATAAGGACCTTAGGTGCTGCTTCCCCCCGAGTGCAGGAAAAAATTTCAGGATGGGTTTTTGGGAATAGGGGCCGCATTCCCATTGAGATATGAGGAAGAAAAGGGGGGGCCCTTTTTGAACCCCCTCTCCATCAAAGTAGGCAGGGGGGGGACACACCCTTGTTTAGGCTAGCAAGAAAACCCCTGAGGTTAGGGAAAAATCCCCCCAACCCAAAAAGCATCTTCCCCAGTAGACTAGACCTAAACAAACTACCCTTGCACCCCGGAAACCCTTTAAAATTTTCGTTGGTAATGTGCCACTCTTGGACCCTCCAAAAAAGGGGTTTCCCAGAATTTTAAAATGGGCACATCAGTTTTTGCTGTGCCCCCTTGGTAAACTTCAACTGGAAGGGTTTTAAAAACCCGCCAGAAGTGATCCCTGCCTTTGGGGGATCCCCCTTATATTTTTGGGTTTATAAATTTCCAACCTTGAGGTTAAAACCCACTGTATGGAGCCAGTTTTTATACTTTCCATTACCACTATTTAACAGAGTAGTTTTAAATTTTAAAAAGAATTATTACGAAAAAAGTTCCGTTCTATTTCCCGGGATTAGTTTTCGCTCATACCCTGGGGTAAAGGTTTTTGAAAAAAATAAAAATTAAACTTTTTAAACATAATTTTCCCAAAATGTTTGCTCTTACCTTTTTGGGGAAAAATTTTTCTGGAACATTCAGCAGTGCGATGGAAATTTTTTTAGTTTTTTAAAAAAGATAGTTCTTGAGTTTGAGGGAAGAACAGCGGGTTTTTCCTCTGACAACCTT
>NW_025784575.1:0-25393 GCF_021130785.1 Homalodisca vitripennis
AAACGAAATTTTAACGTTCATAAACGTAATTTGACGTTTAAGTATAAAACGTAATTTAACGTTTCATAAACGTTAAATTTAACGTTCATAAAACGTAATTTAACGTTCATAAACGTAAATTTGACGTTTAAGTATAAACGTAATTTTAACGTTCATTAAACGTTAATATTTGACGTTTAAAGTATAAACGTAATTTAACGTTCATAAACTGTAATTTAAACGTTCATAAACCGTAATTTTAACGTTCATGAAACGTTATTAATTTAGACGTTCATAAACGTTTTATTATTGACGTTCATAAACGTTTATTTGACGTTTCATAAACGTAATTTTAACGTTTATAAACGTAATTTAACGTTTAAGTATAAACGTAAATTTTGACGTTCTTAAACGTAATTAGACGTTCTAGTGTACATACGTGACTTGAAAGATTCTGAAGAATAACGCTGTATCATTATTACTATAAGCTATACAAACATGGCGAATAAACTAGATGCAGAAAGAAGCAAGGCGACTTGAAAAAAATTCAGACTGTCTTGGGCTGCAAAGTTCAAACGTGCTGAACAGGATGAAATTAAAAAAACTTCTCAAACATAAAAATTACTATTATCATCAAATGCCTAATCGAGACCGTCTACCAATCGTAACATATCAATAACACATGATCGGACCGCTCACTGTTTCTTAAAGCTAGAAAGTTGGATGAGCTTAAACCGGACATATTACAAAGTGAGTTTGCTCAGACTCCATTTTAAAATAGAGTGCAGTTAGGAAGATGTTCGTGGAAAATGACGAAAAAGATACGTAACCAATCAACCAGGAGCCATTAGGGATACCCAACAAACATAGAGAATTGGAAATCACACACAAGATACGTAGTCAAAACCGTATGAAACAGTTGGTAAGATTTCAAGAACCTCAAGCATCAGAATCGTCGAACGTTTGAGGATGTAGATTACGATGATTGAGACAGGAAGTACAACCTCAAAGAGCAAATCGAATTTGAAACAGTTGATGGATTCTAAAGTAGTAAACACTTGCGTTCTCTAGGAGCCCCGATAACCTTCCAAAATCCAACGACAAACAGTATTTGGTATTTGGTACGATGAAAATCTAGAGCAAGCCGAATGATCGGTTTCCGAACCGATTACATCTTGATTCATGATGACATTATATTAGTCAGCTCTCAAAAGAAATTACAAAAGGGACTGAGGGTCTTTGGAGATTGTTGACGAAAAAAACAATAATAGTAGAGAAGGATCTGTACACCGATGAAGAACTGGAACTTCTTACGAAGGACATGTTGAGTGAGGACAAACTGCGCTTTTTTCTTCCAAAGAAACAATCCCAAAAAGTATTTCGTCCCCAAAATCAAAGGTCCAAGGGAATAAAGTGGAATCATATGATAAAAACCTATTTGGGATGAGTTGGTGAATAGGAAAAGTGGCAACAACTTGGTACAATGGGTTTTAAAGGTTTTACAATGAAAGTCCGGTCGTAATATAAGTACACATAAAGAACTTCAAAGACCTCATTGGGACAGGTTACACTACATTCAAGCTCAGGGCAAGGAAGCTGGGAACAACAACTTTCATTAATGACAAAACTGTCTGTGGTTGATTTCCTTCACGATGTAAATGGAAAGACCTAATTGCTACACCTAAAGGGTTGAAGTACCTAGTCAGATGTTTTGTCTGTTTTGCTCTCTTGAACATGTTATAGAAGGTTAAAGGGCTTTTGAACGACATCATTAACAAGTTTTCACCATTCGAGTTACATGCGCCCAAGAATCTGGAATCTTGATACGTACAACTACTGTGGGACCAGCACCCAGCCTTGGACAAGAGACTTGCTAGGGGAGATATAGGGAATTAATCCCCTCGATGGAAGCCTTGTAAGAAGCATGGATATATGGTATAGGGATCATAAAAACACAGAAGACAGGTGGGGACAGGCGAGACAAAATATTTACAAAAGAAAGCTTGGGAGAGGGTTACCTCAGATGATGCCTGACTTGAGATGAGCGTTATGGGTCGGCCTAGCAACAACAGGAAGGAATGTGGTTTGAAACGTAAAACTCCGGTAATGGGTGTTTGAGAACTTCAGGATGTATTCTTTACCCATCAGATATATAAAAGCAATGAAAGCAAATAAATTTTTTACCCTATATATATCAGAGGAGGATATAATAGAAAACAGTGATCAGTGCGTAAAACCAGTGATGGAGAAACTGTATATAGAATTTTTCCGAGCACGGTAATAGCAAGAAGTGAGTATAGAAACTTGCAATGCCAGTTTCAGAGCTCAACTTCAATGCACCATCCAACAACAAGACAACATTCAAAAACTGGAATCATGGAGGACGCATTTTATTGATTCTACGCATAATGTACCATCATTCAAGGAAAAGTAAGTGCAAAAAATCTGATGGATCCTGATTATCAAAGAACTACACTCTAAACTGTCAAACTAGTAGACAATCTTCGCGGCCCTTCTTGTTTTCAAGAATAGAGCTGAGGGAGACAACACCAATACATTGATCGACCATCCAGGTAGAACTCCCCGGCATCACCAGCACTATAAAGGGGATTGTTAGTTACATGTAAACACTGAAAAACAAACACTCTCAAGTAGTGGTTTCTCATCATCGTTTAACAGGAGTGTGGGAAAGTTTGAAGCACTCGGCACACTTGGGCAGTTTAGGATTAGGGGTTCTTTGACCACACTTTACGATTACCCGATGTACAAGGGAGGTTTTGAAAATCCACATTTACTTAGGAATCGAAGGATAAATGATGCGTTGTTTCACTGGAAAGGGGCCCCAGCAAAGGGTCCACAGCATCGGGATCCTGGTGATGGAAAAATTGTGATAGAGAGTCGATTTGTGTTAACGAGTCCCCATAGTCGATTATACCAGCACTTCCAAAAATCCAGTTCTAATTGGGATTGGTTTCCTGAAACATCTGAGTGACAAGGATGCTTTAGATCTACAACTTCTTTCAATGGGCCAATGCATCGGAACAAAAGAGGGGTGTTCACGGTTCATCTTTCAGCTTCGATATTACAAGTGTTTACCAGAAATGTGGTACAATCCTAGATTTGTTATAATCGCACTTCAAACACCTACCAGAAACAAAAACACCCAGGCAAATAAGATCCTAGGTAGATTTGGAAAACAGCTCGCAAACATCTCAAAAATGTGTCTGTGAAAATTAATGAGAAGAAAGGGTACCCCCTCCCCAGGAAATTGCCAAGCAATTTTGATTATTACTAATGCGTATATACAGGATCATGTACGATCAGTACCTTAGGCGTTCCGAAAAATAAACTTCGGAGACAATAAACGTGTTTTAGTAAACCTGAAAGAATTTATTGATAACTCACCTTTGGTTATGGTATGTGACACACATCTTACATCAACCAACCAACAGACAGATTGACTCGAAGTGACATTCAGATTGAATTGAGATTTTGTAAAAGCTATTTTGCATCTCCACAGGGGTGTGCAGCGGCACCACAGCATATGTTGTCGTTGTATCTGAGGCAAACATTTTCTCATATGACATTACCTCGAAAACATAATCAAATTCCCTAGTAAAAAAAACAATATAAAAAAAACAACAAAAAAACAAAAAAAAAAAGTTAAAATAAAAAATGTTTTTTTCTCTCATTAAGTAGGCGGCAATTAGTTGTTTTCATGTAAGTGTTTTGTAATATATAGGAAAAACGTATAGTCAATGGAAAGTCAGCATAATTATACAGTTCGTGGCTATTCCGAAGCTCAAAAACGTAAACTTCGTACAGCGTCACAAAAGACGGAAACCTAGCAGTAATCAGATCTATCTAATGAACAGCTGTTCCTCACGGACAGTGATCGTATACTTCTTTCTGGAGAGCAACACAAAGTCGTTTCTATGAGACCGTTAAAGAAACAAAAAAGGTTTACAATTGCTTCTAAGTTTACAACCAAACTCGCTATCTAATAAAATCAAGGAGGGTTTTTGAAGGAAATTATGGAAATGGTGGATTCGTCCCGTTTCCTGGCTGGAGAAGGTAAAACGTTTTCATCTCTCCATTAATAAGAAGAAAGGTGGCCTCCTTTACTGAGAGAAAAATTTATTACCTATGGTTAAAGAGTTTAGTCGATTGAGAGGAGGGCTGGCGTAGTGGCGTGGGGAGGTTTAGACAGCCATTATTGAAAAAGATCGCTAGCGGGTAGGAGGGTTGCGAAACGACGTATTGGTCCGGAAGCTTGATGCATTGTTGTCCTGTGAATAAAAAAACGAGATCTTCCCGCTGTCTCTTGGTGTAAAGTAGAAAAATTAGCAGGTATATTAAACATTAATGAGTTTAGAGGTGTTTTCATGCGACAGTTACTTTTCCAGACAAACCTACAAATATTGAACCGGTGGTATTGTAAAATCTTGGTGACCTTTCATTCTGGTGGTACTCACTGGACGTGTTTTTATGTGAAACGTGGTGAAAAGAAATTGTATTTTGATTCATTATGGCCGAATGTCAATCCTCCAATAGAAGTAGTTCAGGTACTTGGGGCCAAAAGGGTTGGTTTATAACCTCAGAGCGTATTCAGGGGTTTGATGATCCTCCTATCTGTGGACCATCTGTGCCTGGAGGATCTTCTACGACGAAGATTCAGCTGGTGAGGACTGGGAACATATTCTTCGTAATATAAGGAACAATAAAAAATTGCATGGAAAAACCATGGTTTTATTTTTCAAACAGATTTGGAGAAGACACAATTTGAATATTGGATCAATTTACCAACTCAAACCCCAATTCAGACCCTTCTCCTAACGAGATAATTGAGCTTGCTAGTGAGTGTATCAAAAGCTCTCACAAGATTTTATCCGAAAAGTCCAAGAAATTTATTGAAATCGCATTTGGTAAAAATCGGGAAAAAATAATCATAATGCGATCGAGATTGTCCCCACTAGTACCCGTAAAATGGTTGAAAAGATAGGGGGCAAGCTTCCTACTGGAAAAAACCACCAGAGAATTGGTCACAGTTGAGCAACAGCAGTGGAGCGCATATGATCGTGGGTCTGTCAAAGTATCAAATTGATGTGGAATTAAGAAGGCAAGATATAACATCATGCAGAAAACAATTCAAACAACGTAAATAAAACATAGTATGGAAAGAGGTTTTGAAGACTTCCATCGATGGTAGTAACTTTCATCTAAAACTTTGTATAGAATTATAAGTATATAAAAAACTACAACCATGCCATTACTCCAAAACTAAACTGGAACTGAGTCTGTTCTGACTCTCCCCATCTAGAACACCCCATCCACTTGGATCCTAAAGCTAGAGTTAGAGTATTATTATGTTCTTGTTGGATTTTACTCCCCCTCCTGAGAACAACATATACAAACTTGTTGTAACATTGACAAAAGTCTATTTTTTTTTGGGGGACTTGGAAACTACATTTCATTTATTACCGAAACCAACTGATACTTCAATGCGGGGTTTACTGGGACCAATTGAAAAAACTTGAAAAGAGTTTTCAGAGATTACATACAAATCGTTGAATCTTAGTATAAAATTCCTTGACGATTTCAAGATCTTTAATAGATGGTGGACAAAATAATCAATTAATTCTACAATTAAATTCTACTTGGATTAAAAAAACCGTTAGTGATCTCTTAGGTTTTTGAAAATTTGGATGCAAAAAACTTACAAAAAGAATCGTCTTACCTTCAACTCAAATGAAAATGTAATTGGCATCGAATCTCACCGAAATCTCAGAGCCGTTGATGTCATCGATGATACACTGCAATTTTGTCAACAACAGTCTTGTCATTATCATGATGTTCACTCTGCTCACAAACATTTGGAGTACAGCAATCCTCTACTCCTTTTCCCCCTAATGTACCACACACGGCCTACAAAATATCTCAATCACCTCAAGAAAAACACTACCATTACCTCTTCGGAGCGGTTTAACGAAAGATTCAACAGATCCACAATCGACACTTGTAGACCAAAAAACAACCAAACTGCTCCAGATACAACCATGTTAAACAACATCGTCTATTTAGATCTGATCAGGTAAATCAACCAAACACATACATACTCACAATTGTGGCTAAATAAAAATGTGTGGTGTCGGTGGACGGGACAGCGATGACATGCGTGGTTGATTCGCGCGGCGCGGTTCTGGACTACCCGGTACTCACACTCTTAGTCGCTCTCTAACAATTTTCTGTCTCAGATTCGGTCTCACACGGTTTTGGCGTCTCGGGCGCGTTGTCCCAGGAACGGCCAAAGTAATACTATACTGTAGTGTTAATAATAACAAGGCAAAAAGTACGCTACGAGCCAAATCCACGTTAAGGGCTTCATGCAGGTTTACGTGTAACATTTCATTCTCCGACGATTTCCATGTAAAACAGATTAAACAGAAAGAAAAATCACATAAAAAAAAGATTACTTAAAATCCATAATTTTAAATATTTTAGTTTTTTATTAAAGTTTTTAAACAATAAATGTGTACACTGTCACCTTAAAATTATGTTGTCTACGGTGAGATAGTTACGTTAAATATGATAATATTTACCACTCATAATTGCGTATAAAATTTCTTTACAAAATATATTTAATGTGATTTCTCATTACCATCATGTTTGCCCATAAGGTCAATGTAAAAGATAGTTGCTAACGATTAGTCTTATCCCATTGTTACATGCAATATAATAGAACTAATTTTTCCTTTTATAGAAAGAGTCTTTTTTGAGATATTTTGTGCTGAGAGACAGATATTCATACAGAGGCACACAGAGACGGACAGCGAAATTAAATGTATTGATCTCATCGTTACAACTCAATTCAAATAATATTGGCTTAATGTAACTTAATGTTAATGCTAGTTTAATTACTTATAAAACCCATGATATGTGTTGTTTGGCAGAAGTACGCTTTTGACATGTGTATATAGGTAAAGTTTGGTGAAAAATGTAAGTTGTAAAAATAAATTTTATAATGCTGATTTTCGGTAATAGTACTTTTTTATATAGGCCTCTATTTTAATAATACATGTACCTATCCCTAGAATATCACGAGCTTATATTGTCACTGGATTATTAGAATACCAAATTTATAGAGGTTTAATATCTATAACAAAAACTAGTATGAAGACTAAAAACACACATTCACAGATGAGCTAATAAAATATATAGAAATCGATAAGCAGTAGCATTAATATTGCCGAGGAAATTATAGACAGGAAATTACATATTCTGCATCTCCGCTCCATTCATTATCGTATCAAAAGCGCATAAAGGTTTATGTTGTTAACGATTCGTAGGTTACGACACTAATGTTTTCATTACTTCCTGAAATAAAATATTATATTATTCTAAAATCTTGTTTCTATAAATAATACGAATGTATGACAGATATATAGTTACACCTTTTTTTTATAATAAAAATAAAACTATTTAATAATAATGATATTTTATATTCTACATTGATAGTATTTCTATACAGATAACATAGAGTCCTATGACGGTGCATGTTCCTCCATTGGATTTAGGCTGACTTTTCGTAAAGCATCAGTTTTGATATCCCAAACCCTAAGTGTTTTTAAACATTTTCAGCATTATATATTCTATTGAGGTATTATAATGAGAACTGCTGTAGTACTCTGTCTGTATCTGTTTTCCTGCTGGATATGTCAAGTGAGAATTAAGCATTAGGTAATTATCATATTAACCGCCGGGGCGGAAAAATACGAGTTTTGCGTTCTTAACTTATTGGAATCGTCCTATATAAAAAAGTATAAGGTTTGATGGGGTGGAAATGAGAAATAACGAAGTTCTAGAAAAAAACAAAAATTAAATAACTTTCCAGTAATATCTCCATGTTCTACAATCCACGTCTAGCGTCACGTGAACCTTTTGTGGCCAATGATTGAACCTCGTGATGACGTCATCGGTTGCGCCGCCATCTTTGCAAACGTAAATGAGAAATTACAGAAATGAGCAGAATTTTGATCAAAATTTAATAATGTTTTTACTTAATTTCGAGAAAAAAATTAATTACGAGTGCCTCCGGCCATCAGCGCGGGCTTCGGCAGCACCTTTGGGTGCTGCCCCGCGCTGATGTCAATAAAAGAAAAACATCCCTCGAGATAGTACCTATCAGTAAAATATAAAATTCTAGAGGGGCTGATCAAAAATAGAAAATTGAAATGTAATGCAAAGGCAATTATGTAAAGTTTAAAAAACTAAATAAATCATGAAAAACTCAAATATATAGATGGATATTAACAGAGAACACTTACCATTAGTGTGTTGGCGGATATAGCTAAACCAGCAGCAACAAAAAAGTGGTCTATCACAACGAAACGACACAGTCTCCCACCGGTTTAAAAACACCACTCGACCGCACGACGAACAAAAAACACACATTTTTACAGAATGCCCTGTTCTATTAAAAAAGAGATAATTTCGTTTCGGTTAAAAACGTAAGCTCTTTACGTGCCCTACGACAACACTCCGACACACACAATTCCCACTAGGGTTGGTTGAACTAGTGGATGGTTTGATTCATCATTGTAAACTCACTCACTCCAATCCGACCTACTGAACACGATATCTTGTGTAGAACTGACCTATGCCCCGGACAACCTCAGTAACAGGTATGCTATCAGGCTGCTATCAGTCCCGGCCGCAGATGAATATTCAAGTAAACAGATTATCCAGACACAGCACACAAACTGTACATTAAAACATTAGAAACTTTACCCACTTATCAATAATACCCCCTAAAATCATGTTATTTGACATTTGCACCCCCTAGTACTATATATATTTTTTGTTAAGGAGGGTGAGCAGAATACGTTGGTAACGTCAAATTCGTGATTTGCCGCCCCGGCGTTTAATCTTACTGGTACCTTAAGCAATAATAGATTCTGTTTGTATTTTGACTTTTAAAATACAACTTGACTTTTTTCGTTATGGGCACGACTCTACGAATTCGATTTGGCTGAAATTTTACGTGACCCAATAGCCTCAGGATATCTAAACAATGATTTCATATGCAGACTTTTATTTTCCATGAAACATTTTTACTTAGTCAAGACTAAGGTCTATGATGGTGCATGTCTACCATAAGATTTGGATTATTTTCTTTGAATTGAATCACTTTTTTTATGACAGAACTTTTTTGCCTAAAAGTTTTACTTTTTTTATCCGAATGTCTCTCTGTCCGCAGAAAATCTTAAGAATAAACACAAATTCTTGTAAATCATGCGTTAAATATTCAGTTACATGTTCCTTGGACATGCGTGCACCGAATTATTACATTTCAAATTAAATTTTAATCTATAACAAAAATTACAACTTTTGATACATCTGTACAAACATTTTCATTATTAAATCGGTAATTTTTGTTTAATAGGAATAGAAAATACAGGTAAAAGAAAGTATTAGATTTTAGATTTGGGTGATCAATTCAAACATTACTATAAATCTTAAAACTGTGCATGAGAATGCATAGTGATTTTCATTACAAAGTAAAGTAATACAACACCTTAGAAAAACTCCCCAGTGCACAGATCTTATTACTAAATAACACGTTGTTCATACAAACCAATCTTTCCAAGGTGTTGGCGTTCACGCCTCTTGAGCAACTTGGTTGTAAATACTTCCACTGTAAAATTACTCATTAGGTTTTATTCTTAAATTTTCCACTAGAAATTTTCCACTCGAAATAGTTTAGATGTTTTTTTGTTGAATTAAATAAAAAAATACATTAAATACATTTGTATACATTTTTAACTTTTTATTTTATGTATATATATATATAATATATACTTTATTCATTGTTCAGTAATGTGTATTCATATACATAAATCCATACTCTTTGTATTTTTTTCTATCTCCGGCAGTATTGACCAGTTCTTGTGGCTAATACATGTACTATAAATTAATTCCCTGAAGTGATAACCTGGATAGATAGTCTGGATGCTTGTTGAATATAAATTAATTTCCTTTTTTTTAAACTTGTAATCTTTTAGCTGATGAAGTAAAGAACTCACTTTCAATGGAAATTTCTTTTTAAGCTGATGTTGCCACTGATTAGATGTTGTCAGTTTTTATTCTTATCTAAAATTTTATACTAGTTCTGAAACACATTTCACCTTAATCCATCTCTTATATCCATTCTCTTAATCACGTTTACGTAATGAGTTGACGATTAAATGGATACCATGGTTAATGTCTTTAAAAATTCAAATTATCTATTATTAATTTTAATAATTTGTTAGGAAAATTTATACCAAGTTTTTTACGTTATCCTGAAAGTTATATGTTGGATTTAAAGATGGAGAGATATAGGATTGATGCTATTAAAAAGAGATTGACTTGAGGCATTCATGCTTTATACTAATTCCACTACTGTTAGCCTTCACTCAGTGTCTCCGTTCATCGAAGCAGGTCTCTAAGCTGCTTTTTATAAAAAAGAATAGTAGCATGTAACATTTTTTAAACCTAACCTGTATCATAAAGTTTATCTATAAAGAGTTAATTCATCAACCTATCTGTAATTTAGTATAAAAGGTCTTTTCTCTTTTCATAGCTGTGTACTGATCTAGTGCAGCCGATATGATTAGCTTACTTTCTTTGGTTAAATTAATTTTTTTGAACCGAACCTATTCTGGATTCATAAATCAGTGGTTTAAAAATTACTAATGATGTACGAAATAGAATAATATTTGATTTATTTTAATAATAAATTCATTATCTAGCTAAAACATTGCTATAGTAAGAAGACTTTATCAACGAGAATGGTGAGTTTAGGTCTATTTCACCTAATGCTTAGCGCAGTTTCTAAAATTTAACGCTAAGCTGTTAAGACACGATAAAAATGATACAAAAATCATACAGCAAGGAACATTTATACATTAAACGATAAACAAAAAGTAAATTCTTGAAATTAATTCATGCACACTTTCAGGTCTATTGGTCAGACAGTTTTTCAGGTGATAGGTATTTCTAAACGCTCAGCCAACTACTATATATTTATTCCATTGTAATTATTGTAAAAATTCCACAACATATATTATCCCATCATATTGCTCTCTCTGCTGATAGGTTGTTTCTCTCCACAATTTCTGTACATACACAAGAATTTTACTCCTGAATACAAATCGAAAAATAATAACATTGATTTACGTATATGTTTACACAATTTAAAATATATTTTACCAATATAAGATAATGCCTCTTTTACAAAGTTAATAACTGCTCAACTTTAGTGAGAAAAGAGTTATTTCCATAATACACTACTAGGGTTAAGTTTTGAAATTAAGTAATTTTTCTTCGGTATGAGGGAATTAATTAATATAACACATAATGAAACATTTCTGTAAATTCTTATACTTTTCTGCGTCCATGTCCTGCATTCTAACTGTTGTGTTACTAAGAATAACATCTAGAGTACTGCATAGTTTTCACTCTGGAGTATATATTTGCTTCAAAATCAAATTTAAGTGTAAATTATATAAAGAAAACAAAACCATATCTTAAAATTAAATTATTATATTAATATGCGAGAAAACTCTTAAACTATATACGTATCTATAACATTACGGGCAATGAAATATTCCACAAGTTTGTGTATGGTGGTCTGGTAAACACAAAGCGATAAAAATTATTGTTTTCCGATTCCC
Source organism: Homalodisca vitripennis (assembly GCF_021130785.1). Classification (NCBI taxonomy): domain Eukaryota; kingdom Metazoa; phylum Arthropoda; class Insecta; order Hemiptera; family Cicadellidae; genus Homalodisca; species Homalodisca vitripennis. The sequence goes on from NW_025784575.1 coordinate 11,694, forward strand.
GGACAAAGTATGGAATGGGCGCTGTAAATCGCTCTACTGCCTCCGACTCGGCGAAATGTGATCTATTATATACGTGGCATAAACATAACACTGTTACCCATTCTGAATGGTATAAATGTTACATTACTTCAGTATTTGTATGAATTGTACCACACATAAATTAAATGATCGGAAAAAGTTTCCCAATTTCAATAAATAGAGTAAATCACTTAGGCTAATCCAAATAAAAATAGGCAAAGGCGTGGGAATTAAAAACAACTAAAGATCAGGTAAAAGCTATGTACCGAATCACGATAACACATGGGGGTGGTGACTTCTGAGGTCGTGGTAATAAATACTCGAATTGCAAAAGTTTACTTATAAGTTCAATTTAATTTATGAAACTTACAACCACCACTTTTAGTTCGTAAAATTAAATGTATGCCTTGCCAAGTTGCTGCAATTTAGAGTACAAGAACTAAAAATCTATATCTGATAGGTGGGCCTAAAATATCCAATGTTCAATGGAATTAAGCCTACGATATTTTACTTTATAAAACCTTAAGATTTTACTTCCCTTTGCAATATGTGAGACTCACAACCCGGGCGTCGGCGTCCTTGGCACGAGACATTGAAGCTGTAGTCTAAGAAGGGTTAGTTCTAGTCGGTAAAATACTAGAAGAGGAGTAGAAGTTATGAAAGTGGTAGCCATCTACTCAAATAATACGTGAGCCCGCCTAAAACAAATTCGCGACGGTATTAGCCATTTAATGAGACAAAAAACTTATCACGATAACGTGCTCGTCAGAAGGACGACGCCACAACTTGTATCCATTTCAATCAAGCAAATAAAAGATCTTCAAGGGTAAGTTACTTTACTATTTACAACTTTACTTTACGTTACATTAATTTTTATATGTTTGGCATCAAAGGGCTAATTTAATAATACGAAAAATATAAATTTTTACTTACGGACATAGCACGCGAGGTGAAATCGGTCACGTAGTTGGGCTGCTACGAAGGGTTACAATAAAATATTCATACGCGTGCCCAATTAGGTAGTTAGTCTGTCGATAATGTAGTTCCGGAACATTGGATAAAAAAATAATATTAAGTTGTACTGGCTAACTAGGTTGTGAAATGTTGCATTAAATAATAATGGAAATAACTAACGGTACAGCTACATTGAGAATAGTCAAATTCCAGAATTTATTAGTTAAGTGGAGAAGGATCACAGTGCCCACCCACATATTTTTGTATGGAGGGGTGACACAGGCTAAATTATAGAAACCGAACCATCCCACTTAGCGTTTGTATCTCCAACGGCGCTACTCACCTATTGTCCCTTTTTTATTGTCAGGTATTTCAAATGTTCAGTTACATTACTTTGCATTGGCGTTTGGTCTGTTCACCTGGAGATTCTCAAAGATTCTCAAAAATATATTTCCAGTTTCAGAGTAGAGTCTACCCCTACTTTAGTCCATAAGGTTCTCGAAGTTAAATTTTGCAAACACCCTTATGAAGTATCAAAATTGTTTGCGAGAAAATTGGTAATAATGCCTTACACATGTCATTGATAAGCCCTATGTTTTATTAATTCTCCCTATATAGTGTCCTTAATAACCATTATTTTATATCTCATTTTTAGTCATATGTAATAAGAGTTTATCATAATCCTAGAATATTTGTTTATATTCATATAAATTTTCAATAACATTAGAGCAAATATTGTAAAGAAACTCTAAAATATTTTTTAATAACTTCTACAACAGTATATTTTTTATTTATTCTCATTTTTAAATGTATTCTTATTAAAGTTTGAATTTTTTTTTTACGAATATGGTTTTGCCTTCACGATAACAAAATAATAACCTTATTCTTATATATATATTGAATTTAAAATTATTTTTGAAAGGTTTTTCAAGCATATAAAAAGTTTAAATAGTTTTCTACCTACAGTAATTTTTATTTATTCTACTTTCAAAATGACCAAAACCTATTTTTAAAATTAATCTAAAAATACAAATAGCTTAATTAAAAAATTATTTTTAATTTATTGCGAAATAATTTCATATAATATCATAATATTGGAACTTACTAAAAAAACGTTTTCTATTATTTGCTACAAAATATTTTACGTTACATTGAAAATATTTATACGTTTAGATGTAAATAATTTGTTCTAAACACTTTATTTTACAATTTTCTTACAGGTTTTTTATACATATAAAAGTAGTTTTCGTATCACGTTATACCAGTTGCTCAACATATAATACCATCTTCATTGCTTTTACAATATCTTTCTTAAGTACACTATATAACATTTTAATATATCATAATTGAATTAAAATAGTTTTATCCTCAATGACAATGGTCAATCTAAATTCTGGAATAAGAGTTAAATGTAGAAGCGGCGTAATGTCTCTGGGCTTGACTGGACATTGCAGACATTCTCATCAGTGGTGAATATACCTATAGAAACGTTGTGAGAGAATGGACAGGGGCTAGATTGTTGTTTCCCTCACTACAGAAGATTATAGATAAAAATAAGTATGCTATTACATTATAAGTTATAATTTTTTTATTTTATCCTAAATTGAAGTAATTTAAGCAATTCAAGGAGTTAACTACTAAGAGCATGATACTGGGATATTAATACCACGTAAACTAGACGAAGAAGTGCTCTAAGCAGGCGGGGAAATATAAACCTTGAAACCTAACGTTTCAGTGTATTAATTTAATAAATTTTTTTGTTACTATTTTGATAAAATAACCCTCACCAAAAATAAATGGTGGCTCCAAAATACAAATAAAAATAAAGTGAAAGCATGTAAGTAATATAAAATAAGTATCGCAAGAGAATATATTGGTATATACTAGCAACAGAATTAGCTGTCGATATTAGTACAATGTATTTTAAAAAGCTAGGAGGTTGCCCGATATAGAGTTTTCCTTTTATCATTACATTCAGCTTTCTTGGGAGATTTCAGGTAATTATGTGTTTTGTCGATCTCCTTAAATTAAGGCGATGGTATTCAATTGTAAAAAAGTTTTATAGAATGGTGAGATTTTCTTTCAAGTTAATTTATTTATAGTTTGAGAAGAGGTGTTTCAAAATGATTTGTATTAAAATTGGACACTGTTACTTTGGATGTACTATAAAAACTCAATATTAAACGATGGAAAAAATGGTTGCCAGAATTTATACAAATTATGGCAGATCTACTGTCTGATTTAAAATTATTCGTACCTGCAGGTAAATTTTGGGATTTCCTCTTATAACGTTTCTAATATTTTGTCCCACATCTGCCGCAACAAAGATGTCCCGAAGCATTAGTATTCGAAACCACTAGAATGTTGAAATCTGTTTGTGCAGTGAGAGACATGCACCTTATTGATCTATTTGATTTCTACATTTACTATTCAGTTACACCGGGCGTAGTGCACATTTTGAAATTTTATTTCTTGTTGTATGTTATTATATAGCTACATAAAATAAAGGCCCATGCAATACAAAAAAATTGAATCAACCCGTCTTTTTATATTATTACGTTATACGTAAACGATTAATTAAATATACGTAAAATGTATTTTCTTTCCATACACTAATTCAACTCACATCTGAATGTATTAAGATATTTATAACCAAATATAGTTTATAAATCATACCTGGCGACCCTACGAAGTTGAGATTTGAATAATCAGGGTTAAAGTAGGCAAGGTTTAAAATTCTACAATTATGAATTGCCAAAATATTAAAAGGTACTTCAAATTTATTTGATTTGTTAGTTAAAAATATAGCAACAAATTATTGCCGAATTACTTTTTTTCAACTCATTACAGTATGACCCGATTGGACAATAACACATGGGGTTGGATACCGCTGAGGTTGTAATAATGAATACTCGAATTTCGAAGTTTACGTACTTATATGCTTAATATTGGAAAATTAACATAAAAGCACCACTTCTAGTTGGTAAAATAAAATTAAGTATTGCCACGTTGCTGCCAAATAGAGTATGAATGAACAAAAATATGATACCATAGGATGGGCCTAAATATTACAAAGTTTTATGAATATTGTACCTTCAAAATAAATAAATTATTAAAACTTGAAAAAATAACTTCCTCTTTACGAGGAACCTGTCTCAACGAAACGAGGGCGTCATCATTCCTGGCTCGAAAATGCAGCTCTAGTCGGAAAAGGGAGATTATTAGACTTAAAGTCTAAAACAGGAAATAATCGGGCTTGAACTGAAGAAGTGAGCTCGAAGAGCGAACTGCAACTCGCCTAAAACAAATCACGACAGTATTAGCCATTTATCGGGACAACTTTTAATCACGACAACGTGGTCTCGTCAGAAGGACATCGCCACAAATTGTCCCAGGTTGATCTGGCAAATAAAACGCATTCAAGGTAAGTTACTTTACAAGTTATAATTTTACTTTACATTATCAAATTAGATGTCTCGCATGAAAGTGCTAACTTATGATACAAAAATATAAATTGAAAGTGCTAACTTTATGATACGCAAATATAAATTTCGACTTACGGACAAGGCGCGCGAGGGTGTTGTTTCGGTAGCGAGGTTCGGCAGCTACAAAGTTTCCCGAGAGACATAATTAATACGCGTGCCAATTATGTTATTCAATCAGCCAAGAATTTAGTTCCAAGAACATCGGATGTAACTTATAGTAAAAAGTAACAAGTAACTGGGTTGTGAAAATATGTATTTTATGAAGTAAAACTAAATAACGAAAATGACATGAAAAACTAGGGAAGATTTCTAAATGAAGACAAAATGGATTACGAATTAAAATAGTTATTAAAAATCTTAAAAAACCTATTGAAATCCCCAATATTATTGATACAGCATATTCTATTTAGTGTTTTACTACGTTTTTGTATGCTTAATTTTTTATATTTAGTAATATATTTTCATTTTTTATGAGAACGCACTGCAAATTAAAACGATCTAATTTTCTTTTTTGTGTTCTCACATTCTTATCATGGATAATTAAGTTACAGTTTGAACTAATTTAGACATTTTATTAAGGGCATACATTTAATTACATCTAAAACAACTTTACACGGAAATTTTACTTTCTTACTGTATATATAGAACTAATATTTCAATAACTAACCTAAAGTAAATACAAAAGAATTCTATAACCGATTCCAACCTTTTGGTAATAAATCATTACTTTCAAGTTGTGAATGTTGAGTTTTAGCTCTAGTTCCCCTAACTTGTAAATGCAGCGTCTGGGAATTTGTCGCTATCACAAAGTTTACTCCCTTAAATTTAAAATTATGATCGGCTGAAAATATTTTTAAAAGATTGGTCAGGATAAGCTCATAGTGAGCTCTTTTATGTAGATCCTGGGCTTAATACAATGGAAGGAAGAGTTTTTCTTGAATCTTGGATATAGATTCCATGAGAATTAGTGCTTCTTGGTAATTCCTGGAACGTTTTCGAATGTTTGGGATTATTTGAAGACTTGGTGATGGTGACGTACGTTATTAAATGTAAAGATGTAATTTTGGATTACTTGTATGAAGCCACCTCAACTCACACTTTCAACCATCTCTCTACTGACGATCCACTTTAAAAGAAGTGGATCACTGGCATGTTGCTTTTGGCGTACACGTTAAAACATTGTCATTCTTATTGGTGCGATATTTCCCTCTTAATAAGTATAACAGACAATATTTAAAGGCAGCATTCACTCAGTATTATATAGAAAATTACCTATAATAAACAGTTACAACCATTTCAACTTATCTGTCCAGTTAGGAAAAAAATGTTCTTAACGGTAAAATCCATCGTAGTATTCTATTACTCAAAATGTACTCTTACAACCTAGATTAATGTTAAAAAGCTCCTAATTACAAAAACTAATAATATCTATCGTCGAATTATATTGTTTGTAGGGAACTCATTTTCAATTACATCACACAAAATGCATTAAGATCGCAATTACATACAAGGAAGGAACGGAATAAGTTAAAATGATTTTCTAATGAAGATGAACAACTACAGCCAGTGACTGACATTGACAAAGTACCTTGTAATGTAAGGGCGGAGTGAAGTTGTCTAGATTTGAGATCCATGTCATACAACGTTAATGTTCCTGACGTATCCACCTCGTACAATGTTTCTGCTAGCCTAATCTTTTAGATATATGTGTCATTAAATTAAACATTAAACAATAAATTAAACATGTGTAATTACATTTCTTAGAGTAGAATGTTTAACATAAGTATAATGTTTGAGGTATTTTTATTTTAAATGTACATGTAATCTTAAAAATTTATCTTACCAATTCTTGAATGTGAGGCAGTCTTATTGAATATACCCGTACTTTAAAAACAAATCCCTAAATATTTCCTTGTTATCTATCCTAAGCCATTCTCACTATGCTACAAATATTATAAACTTTATCGATTACAATAACTAGACTTTCCGTTATGAAATAACCTATTGTTCCCTATTTTATTCTACCACTACGTTAATGATTTATGTTAACAAATTGAGCAAGATTTCATAGTCATACTAAGTAAACTACATTTACTTTACGATTTGCATTAGCACATTCTATTCTGCCACTAATGATCCTTTTACGCATGGCTTCACCATTGAAACTGAAATCCCAGCACTTTCATCAGCTCTGCCCACTTAGGTTCTATAAATATATTTAACAGAAATATCGTGTCTGAGGACAGAATTCCAATTTCATCCTATCGCCGTGCGCACCACCCCAACTCCTTCACAATATGAAATTTATGATAAAATGTAAAACTAAATTATTATCAATTTTATTTAACTATTTAGAAATTTATAAAGTTTTAGTTAAATATAATTTAGTGTCGTACACTATACTTGGTTTGGTGGTACTGAGGCGATTCACATGGCCTAGGGGCTGGTGTCTATTAAGTCGTTTTCGGGACATGTATTTAGAATACATACATTTAAAAAAAAAAAGTGTGTTCCATGAATTTAGTGTAATTAAAAATGTTCAATAACTTGTGTATTGGTAGGAGGAGACCTTCTCACCCTCAGAAAGCCACCAATCTGTCGCTCCGGACCCCTGAAAACCGGCGCGAGAGAGTTTCTTATGGGGTACCAGAGGCTGTTGGCCGGCTGCCCGGAATTGGACCTGCGGTCGAGTCCCTGATGGTCTTGGTGACACGTCCGCGGCTCTCGGGAAACTTGCACGTTGAGGGGGAAGCAGTGAACTCAGAGTCGCGCACCCTAAAACATGAGATCGCTGAATTACGGGGGTTTCAGAGATGGGGCTCCGTAATGTTTTTTTTTAGACGCTGTGCGATTTTGATTTTGATGTTTTTTGCAGTGCAGAGAAACATGGTGTGCCAACCAAGCAACTCCATCAGTTAACTATTCACTAACCTGGTTATCAGGATGGTTGCTCTGTGACCGAAACCCCAATGCAAATGATGCCGATGGGGGAGGAAGGAGGCGGTGGTGTAGGCTATTCTACATAAATAGAATGGCATTTCAATTTGAACAGCTGACTCCCTTCGTGAATCAGCCTTGACCCTGGCATAGAAGAAACGAATTTGTTTTGAAAATGGAAGGGAGAGAGGCTCGGTGCTGTGTATGGCTTATAGGCCGCCCATTGTGAGGCATACCTGTCTCGCTTCTTTATTTCACTCCCTCTGTTCGTGGATCTTGCGATCGAAGTGAGGGGCGTGATATGTTTAGGAGATATGAATGTTGATCTCACATCAAAATCAAGCAACGTATCTCGATATTAATAGCCGACTCTTGTAAGAATCCAAATACGTCACAGATTGTCAATGAGCCCACCAGAGGTGACAACAACCTCAGCCACATAGTTAGACCACATCATTGTGGACAGGTCGGTTTCGAGGGTCATAGCAGGGGAACGGGGACCGTCCGTGGATTTCTCGGAGTCATTAAGGATCATAGGGGTCGTAAGCATTACAGATCATAGAGTTAACATATTTGCATTGTTGAGGTTAAACAAAGAATTAAAAAGCTAGAAACAAATTTTTTTAAATATAGAAGGTTTTAGCAGCTTTTACCCAGAAAAAACGTTTGTTTGTAAGCGAGATAGCGGAGCTTGTGACTGGGATGATATATTGAACGAAACCAAGACAGCGTTGGATATTGTTGGAGGCATGGATAACAAATTAAAATTAGTGAAAAAGTATATGAAAAACAATAAATGCCCCTGTAGTATGTAAGAAAGTGTCCAAGAAAAAATACCCCCATGGCCTCAACGATGACATCCGAAAGATGGACGAAGGGTTAATTAAAAATAAGTTGCGAAATAGATATTGGACAGTACAGGCATATAGATGACTGGCAGAGGTACAAAGAAATAAGAAACCGGATCTTCGAATAATATGATCAGAATGGTCAAAAAAGAGATTTTTTTCTGATTACAGCTTTCCTCTTCAAAACATCCAAGAGGAGTAGAAACAAGGGTTTGCTCGGAACATTCCACCTGAAAAGCGCGATGAGATCAATGAATATTTTATAAACGATGGGGAGCTGGCCCTGAAGATTTGATTAAAAGCGTATGAGAATTTTTTGCAAACCAATGGCCGAGAAGAAATCAGAGAATAAATTTTAAGTTTTACGCTGTCAGTAAAAAGACGATGTTATTTCGGCAATGAATGAAATAAAATCTAAACTCGTCCGGCCAGGCGATGAAATTTCGATTGACATGATACAAGTCAGTGAGCTCCCTACGCAGTCAAAGCCCATTCACACACCTGGTAAACGTTTCGCTGGTTGGCAGAAGTGTTTCCAAAGTCATGGGAAAACAAGCAATGTATCGGCCAATACCGAAATGGCCAAGCTGCCAATGAGGTTAGACCAGCGAAGGCCCAATTTTCAATACTCCCAGACTATGTCTAAGATTACTGCAAAAAGATTGAATATGTCGACCATTAGGGGACCAGTTTTGATGAAAACATAGGATATTTTTACCCAAGGTGAAATCGGGCTTCAGGCGAAAAATCATAGCTACAATTGTTACAGCCCTGACAAAATCTTTTCAGTTGATAATGATTGACCCCAAAAGTCATGGGTACAATATAACTCCATTGTTATGTTGGATTATTCCGAAGGGAGGGACCATTGATTCAATGGACCATGAGATGCTTTTTATCGAAGCATGAAACTATTATGGCTTTGACTTGTAGACATAGTCAAATGGATAAGGGTCATACTTAGACCCCAGGCTGCAGGTTTAGGGATGTAGTGAAACGTCAACCGCGCTTGTGGAAGTATCGAGGCCACTTCACTCAAGGGTAGTTGCTAGGGCACCTATCCTGTTTCAATATGTACACTAGCCGATATGGCAAAAACTGGTGTGCAAAATTGCATCAGTTCATTTGTATTGCTGACGACTCGCAGCTGCACTGTCTTATGAGCCATCGCAGATGGTGTCTTGCATTGATATGTTCAACGTCCGACCTTGGAAAAAATATTGCGGAGTGGGTCAATGGGCGAATGGGCTGAAAACTAAAACATAGGCAATTAGTGCACTGTTGTTGCATTACGGCGCTACACAACATTGTGCAGTCCCCTCAGTGAAAAGAGGGAGTGATGGTGAGGCTCGAATGGCCAGTGTTTGGCTGTACTTTGACTAGGCGCCGAACTCTTGGTATTGTGCTAGGGACAGCCGGACCCTCACGTTGCTCTGAACTATGGTCACGCATGCCTGAAAAACGACGCACTCGGTATAGACTGAGGAGAAATATACAGATTTATAGATCTTCTGCCCTGGGGAAGTCGAGCGAAACTACGTTATCATGCAGTCACTAGTCACTGTCCGTTTTTCCGCCCTACTGGTTTCCCGAGCCACTACGGGAATAGCGTTTCTGCGAGAAGGCATGCATTCACATTCCAAAAGTTGCAAAACTCTGCAATCCGTTTCATTTTTTAATTTGAAAACGATTTGAGGCATGTGCTCTCCTTACAGAGGATGCCGCTGGGATGATGTACGGTAGGAGGACCGTCTTCGCAGAGGTCATGGACGTGCTGCGGATGGGTCCACAAGGCTCTTGTTGAATCAGGGAGCTCTCAGTACCTTAGTGAGAGAAGTTCTCCATTTTTTGGAATGGAGGGCTCTCAGTTGCAGAACCCGACCATGGGTAATCTTATTCACCATTCCCATAAGGTTAGGCTGGAGTTGGGAAGGAAGGAGCTTCTTTTATTTCGGCACCACCAAACAGTGAACCAATGTTCAATAGCTACATTTAAGATACAACGATGATATGCAAAAAAATTTGCTTAATTTTATAGATTTTCTTTATTTATTTGTATTTCATTTTTTTCTTCAATTGTATATATGTTGTATGTGACGATAGTTGTTCTGTGTGTAACTAAAGAAACGACTTGTATAAAATAATAAAGCAACATTATTATTATTATCGTTAGAATTTTTAATAGAGAATAATATGTACTCCCGTAGGTCATACAAGTTTCGCTTTAAAAAAATACTAATTCCACCATAGATTTTAATTATGATGATGAGGTCCATATTGTTTCTTTAATTACATAGAATTATCTTAAAGTATTTCTGCATCAATAAATTGTTTTTACACTTACTGTACTGTAATTTATCTACATATTCATGTTTGTTTGTGAATGGGGCAGTACTTATAATATCAAGAAGGCGAGAGATAAAAGGAAACATTAGAGGCTTACTGTAGTTTAACTTCAGAAATTCTTGGAACCTCAAATAAATGTTAGTCTTTTATTTCATGATTACACGTAGTTGTCGTTATAAAAAAAATGTAAACAACTTCTATAAAATCATACTATTTAATTTATAGAAAACAAAAACTATCATAAAATATGAGTATTGCGTTGATTCCTTTAAAAAATATAAGAGGTTCCAACGTTTATAAAAGACTTTTCGTCAATGGGTGTCAATATATTTGAGTTATTTTAATCTTTGATCTAATATTCCTGACCACTTTCATATTGTCGCATTTTTTAAGTAATATACTTGTTTACTTTCATCTTGGTACTACAAAATATATTAAATTGAGAGCTCTTTTAATTGTATACTAAATGGACTATTATTGAGCAGGCATCAGTAGCAAATATATAATTCATCTAATTAGACATTAAACCTTATGTATTCTGTAACGTAAAACGTACGAAAATAAGTAAATTTTGCATCGTAATGATGGAATATTTAAGTAGCCAAATGTTTATTAAAAATATCCTTGGATTATTAACATTTACCGTTATTAATCGTTATTAAATATTTTGACCTTGTTTATAGATAATTAATGTAGAAAATTATTGCTTAAGACCTCATTGAAAATGTGTAAATATTTGTAATTTAAAAATATCAATTCATTAAAATTGGGGTGAATAGTCTTATACAAACAATATGGTGTTGTAAAATATAGTTTATTGATAATTCAAATTAATATAATTTTTAACACATCCTGATTAAAGGTGCATTAAACAAAATTTAATTTTACAAAAATATATTTACCAAAAGGATATATTTTATCCTCTTGAAATGAACTATTGGAATATATACATTATATATATATATATAGTATATATATATATATATATATATATATATATTAATTATATATATTATATATCGTATATAACTATATATAACTATATATATATATATAAGTGTGACACAGTGAACAGTGTCCATTCCGGAATATGGTCTATTAATCTGGAATTGATCTGTTAATGTTATTTAAAGTGCGTGCTTTACAAATGAGAGAGAGGAGCATGCGTTGCAGATAGACTTTATTTCTCGTCACGCAGTCCTAGGGGCGTCTCTCCACCTAAAGTAATTATTATTCTGTATCTATCTCGTTGTCAGAAGTGATTATGTTTATACCTCCTTAATATAACCAACTCTTTCTTTGTTTTAAAATTATTTTTCAGTCAAACATAATTTTTACTATTTAATTTATATGTATTGGTCTGTATCTCGTTGGGTTAAAATGTGCGTTGTGATATTGGATAATGTTTATTATTACTTTTCTTAATTACTATTACTTTTAAAAGAAAATTTTAATTACCTATACATTAACCGTGTTTAAGTTAAAATTAGAAATATAATCGAGCTTGTATTTAAACTATTGGGGGATGGTCTGTTGTTTATTAAACTATTGTTACGTAATTATTCTATTGAAGTGATAATTATATAAACTAGATTAAATTTTTGATTTTACAAATAATTAACATACATAAAAAACTAATGGAATTATTTTTAGATTGAAATAAATTAAAGTATACTGGAGTAATATGTATTGCAAAGGATTGTAAAGTTGTAAAGGCTTAGGATTGGTAAAAAGTATTGACGGATCTTTCTATTTAGGATAACATTTAAAAGGCCTTTGAAATAATTGTAAATGATGAAAAATTACATGAAAGGTAATTTTACTAAAATACATACATACGGTTTTAAATAGATGATCCAATTAGTTAATACAAAAACTTTTAATGGTTATAATTTATATAATTTATATACACACACCAATATAAGGCCTAACACAATAAAGGGAATGTGTAATTTGATATACCAAAATACAATCTGATAATATGTACATAACCATTATTTTTGTAACCTGCATCCTTTTCATTTTATTTGTAACATTAGTTCTCTAAAAAACTGAAAATGAGATGTTTTCCAAATATAGACTACAGTATAGTAATGTTGTTACTAACATAAATCAGATTACTGGATTATACCGATTTTTAAATAATCGACAGTATCAATATGCGAAAATTTGACCTTTCCATATTCATAATTAATCATTCCAGCTTTCTTTTTAAGACTTTTTACTTCATTACCAGCTGTTGTTATTTCGCTGTATGTCGGAAGAAGACGATGAGTGACAATGTCATTTGCCTATGAAGATAGAGGATAGTTGCGATCAAAATGTTTTTATAAGGAAAAAGACTGAAAAACATTTTCAAAGATAATAATATGTGACCCCTTAAGGTTATAAGATAATAAGGTTGACCCTTTAAATCTTAAATTTTTCAGTTAATATTAATAAGATTAAATCTAGAATTAAAGGGCGGAAATGGAAAATAATCGTCGTTCCCCAAAAAAAATAACAAACAAAAAACGGAATATATAAAAAACAACACATTGAGAAAACCAGTTTTTAACATTCTAAATTTTATATTATGAATATAATTTATAAGCCTTGTACTATTTTTTATTTTGTTATTCACTAATTGCTGAAAGATCAGTTGTCGTATTTCTCTTCTTTGTTTCACAAGAAGCCACGTTTATCTTTTAAAATACGTAAGTAATTTAAATGTAGATACTTTAAATAGATGTTTTATCTTTAAGTATTTTTAATTATAATTCATATTTTTAATGTACAGTTTAGTATTAATATTTACAAATTAATTTCTAAGTTTGAAAACTACCTAAAACTATATTTGTTCTTAAAAGTATTTACTACGCCTTTTTGTCATATCGCTATCAGTCCTTTGAATGGTCAGGAATATTTATAATTCTAATCATTCGATAAACATCATAGGATTGTTTTAGTGGCCGCATATTAATAATGCAGTCCAAAACATATTGTCCATAATGTGATATAAAAGTATTTAATCCCAATTTCCGTTATATGGTTAGCAATATTTTTATGTAGCCTGCCCGTCGGTCATTTTTCAAATAATTGAAAGGCCATAGATGACGTCAATGTGCAACGT
>NW_025784576.1:0-23647 GCF_021130785.1 Homalodisca vitripennis
TTTTAATTATTTAAAATATTTGTTTACAGTACTAACCAACTTTATATTTAATTAATATTTCATTGTATTTATAAAACATAGCAATTGTACTTTTATTTTTTTATATATTATATGTTGTAATATAATATTTCATTTTGTAAATATGATATGTCGAAGTATTATATTCATATGGATAATGCCAACAAAACACCGACACGTGCCCGAGCGCTCACATACCACACACACACGCGCACGCGCACGCGCACACACATCCACGCACATATCACACGCACACGCACACACGCACACAGGCACACAAAGCATTTTCTGAATTGAAAATTCTGAAAAAATTTAACTGTTTGATTATCACGAATCAGCACAGTTGATCTTCTTTATCCCCCAGAATCTTCCTTACCGACTTTCGCTGGTGTTCGAGTAATAATTGCTTAAACGAAAGAATATTGCAATTTCGACTATACATTAATTTTTACTTTGTTGTTAGCTACAAACGAGAGTTATTTACAAAAATCTCTACGGTCTATTGCTAATCGTTCTTATTGTTCAAAAATTTAACATCTCGGTGTTGTGCTGTGTTGTGATGACGAAATAAATACCAAGTCCGTGGACTTGCAAGTGGAGGACCGAAGGCTCTTGGTGAGAGCCCAATAGGGCTCGATTACACTTACACAAACTTTCCTATACACTAACAGTAACCCACACACACCCCTTATCCTACACTACCCTATCCTATCCCTTCCTATCCCCTTCATCTCCAGAGTCAACCATTTGTTCTCTCCACTTTTTTTGTAGGTTACAACGTTTTAATTTCTTTTCTTCTTTGTCATTCATTACACAGTTTTTTGAATTACATTTTTACTTTGTATACAAACAACAGACTACATTACAATAAACATACATTACACATTTTATTGCGTATTTACTCTATTACTGGACATGTAAAAATAACTATATTGTACTATATGGGTACTGATCTCGCTCCCACATTGTAACTTTTCAGTAACTAAAGTGACGAAATACAACAAATAATTTATGTTCAATGATTGTATACAATGTGTCCTACAAGGTTTTATCAATATACCAGAAATTGTATGTGAAAATTTCTTTTTTATCACACATTTAATTTAACAGAATATCACTAAAATTTGGTACACACTCTCGTATTTTGATTATCGTCCACTTCTTCAGCAGTAACAATATGCCATTTCCAAGTTTAAATATTGCGACAGTTCTCAATTTTTAATACCAAATTCCTGAAAACTGAAGGATGTATTAATATGTACTAAATTAATAAAAGTATTCATTGTAATGACAAACCCAAATATATCAAGTTTGTTACACTTTACATTGGTTGAGTGACTTATTATAATTTCTTTTAAATAATCTTACTAAATGTATAGATTGTATTACAACAGTACTAATTTGATATAAGTTCGATCATTAATTATTATTTGTTTTGGTTTAAAAGTTTAAGGATTTTTAATATTTTATTAGTGCAGGGATAACACTAACAAGATTATTTGTTATATATTTTATTTACGAAGAGTGTTGATGTATTTATCAAGATCAACTTTTTAATTACGAGGGCTATTCCGAAAGTAACAGACGTTTTGAAACAAAATGACGCAACTGAAATAGGAACATTTAATTATTTACATTTAAATGCTGTTCGGCTATTTTTCAACGTGATCCCCGTTCAAATTGTGACATGTATCATAAGGTGACGCAAGTTTGTTAATTACATTTTTGTAGAAATCTGCCGCCTGAGATCTTAACCACTGATTAACGCTAGCGTGAAGTTCAGCGTCCACTATCGAAGCGCTGTGTTGCGAGCCAGATCTTCATCGATGGAAAGAGGTGGTTGTCGCTTGATGCCAGATCTGGGCTATAAGGAGGATGATCAAACACTTCTCAATCAATGTCTTCCAAGGTTTATCGTGTACGTTTGGCTGTATGTGGACGTGCATTATCGTAGGAAAACATAATTTTGAGGTGAATTTTAGCTCATTTAGAAACGTAAGTACTGTAATACTTGTTATACTTAAGCTATATAAGTATTCTCTATAATACTTTGGAAGCTTAATAATTGCTATAATAATT
This sequence comes from Homalodisca vitripennis, assembly GCF_021130785.1. NCBI lineage: Eukaryota > Metazoa > Arthropoda > Insecta > Hemiptera > Cicadellidae > Homalodisca > Homalodisca vitripennis. Next base: position 2,098 of record NW_025784576.1, read on the forward strand.
GGAAGCTATAATAATTGGAAACGGATAATAAGCCAGGTCTTTCTCGACAGATATGGAAATATTTTTTTACCATTAGTTTGATATTTTTCGGGAAATATTTTTATTAATTTCAGTTTTACTGTCTTCAATATTCATGTAATTTGATTTTGAACGTTGAAACCTGTTCTCGTTCTCAAGTTGTAAAGGGTATAATGTTTACTTAACACAACTGTACTTAAGAATACATACTCAAATCATGTATCTCAAATCCTAGTACTGTACACTAAAAAGTGTATAAATTAAATATTCTAGTGTATAACGAATACACAAAAACACACATTTACACATAGAAGAATTTTCGAAAAGATAGTTCTTTATTTCGCGCGAGTTTCTAATAAAATACTCCAATGATATAAAGCATTTCTTGTTATCTTACAAACCCCTCTATAGTTAAAAAACTATTATAAGCTGTGTTTCTACAGTCTTAACAATAGTGTAGGTTACTCATACTCATTATATAAAATTTCTTCAATACACGGTCTATAAACATTTATCACTATTATTATTAATATAAGCTACTTTCTTGAATAAATCCACAACATTCCCTTTATTAGTTATTCATCATTTATAAAAACGGAAATAATAATAGGAAAATATTGCACCATAATGCGACACATACATCAATTAATGACTGTAAAACAAATTGTAATGAATCAAATACTTGTCTAATAAACTAATTATATCTTAATCAGTAAAAGAATCTTAGCAATATATATATATATATATATATATATATATATATATATATATATATATATATTAGTACTAGTATTTGAAGTTAATACAGCACAGAAACTATTTTGAAAGTAAATGATTATTTTACCCAAAATTATTATATATGAAAAACTACTGAGGAATCTGATATTCTCTTCGTCAGGTGGGGGTTCATCAAACCCTCGAAACGTGTTATACAATTTGTAACATGTAACGATGGTAAATGTCCTAAGTTACTGATAAAAATGGTTTTGAAGATTAGGCTATTAAGTATTTTTTATTCTTACATTTAACCAATTTTAATATGGCTATTAAACTCACGGAGAGAATGTAATATGAATAGAGTTTTCAAAAAGCATTTTAGATATCCATTTTGCGAATAATACATTTCTTGAAATAAACTTAAAATTTTACTCTTAGACATTGCAGATATGCTGAAAAGGGTTAATTCAATGTGAATTTTGAGTTTATTCCAGTCCACCTTCCACTCAGTGCAGCGCCTGAAATCTAAATTTTTCAGACTTGATTTGTTAATCTGTAGTTATTTACGTCTGAAGAGATCCAAAAAATTGGCACAAATAAGTGCACTGATGAGACAGTGAGAACACCTCTTCACCTAGATTACACTTGATTTTGTAGACTGAGTGTCTCTGATTTCGGTACAAAGCCAAGATTCCGTTTTGCACTTCTTCGTCGCCGCCTTTTTTGGATCCATTCAGACGGACATGACTCTAGATTCCAAGAGTCTAGCCTGAAACAGAGTTAGATTTTGGATGCTGCACCAAAGCGGAAGGTGAACTAGAGGTACACTCAGCATTCACAAGTTTTTCAAATGAATGAATCGCAATGCAGTTCCGGGTTGTGCGTTAAATAACTGTTCATATTATTAATACTCCTACCATTAGCCTTGTAATCAAGTATAAAGGTGGGGTTTAACTGAAAGGATATGTATTCTTGTGGCACGTTGGCATTTGTAATTTTTATAACAGTAAATAGTAGAGTAGTAGGCGTGTAAACAGTAAAGTTTTCTTGCTACGCCCAATGAATTCAGCAAAGAAGTAAAACTTTTTTTTATCTTTTATGGAAATAAAGTGGCTTAAATACCAACATTGATACTTGTTCGGTATGTGAACTGAAAGAATTATAACTATTACAACTTCCTTCCTTAGAAATATAACTCTGATCAATAACAATAAACTTCTACACGTAACGTAGATCCGGTAAAAAGGGTTGATTAAATTGAATTTTGAGTTTTGCTTCAGTTCACCTTCATTTTATTGTCGAGTCTGGTATCTGGCACGGTTGCTCCAAATTCCAGGAGTCAAGTCTGAGACAGTGTCATATACAAAACGCTGCAATAACAGGAAGGTGAACTGGAGATAAAATAAAAATTCAAATAACTACTAATTATTAAACGTTTTGCTCTTTATGAAACTTGTAGAGATGAAATAAAATACTAAAACAAATGACATACGTCTAGTTAGTCTACTTAACAAAAGTAAAATCCTTATATCTTTGATCCCTGTCTATCTACTCTGGGTGTATTTTAACAAGATAAATATCTGATGGTAGGATGGCGTAAATGATCGTTCCCTAGTGACTTCTGACGTTCAAATATTAACTTTTATATTTATATCTTTTTATATTTCATATTTTAATTTTTATCGACTTATATCTTTAAATGTATACGAATCATTCCCAGTTTATATGATCGAATGTTACAAATGAAAAAGTAGATTATACTTTAAGTAAAATCTGATTAATTGTAGGATATATAAATAAATAAATACTAACAAAAATATAATAAAATTCATATGATGTAAAAGTAATTTAATTACAAAGAGTATAAACTTAAATTGAGCAAGAAATATAATTTACTAAAATAATTGAATGTTCTAATTGTCTCATTTAATTTGTTAATTTTATCTCAATAAATATCCTTATATCTAGTTTAAATTATCGGGTTGTTTATTTTGTGGAATCATCTGATTAAATATTTAGAAATAATTAATTTGAAGCTTTTTTGGATATTCTATATGCTTAAATACCCTTTAAAGAAAAGAATATATACAATTATAGTGGTGCTTGATTTAATGTGCCGAAATGGGATTGCATTTAATTTAAAGTTTGAATCGCCCCGCAATTTTTGATCATTTTAATATACATTTACTAAAACATACAGGGGTGTTTAAAAGTCTTGAAACTGTCTAATATCTTCTCTACTCGTAAACGTAAAACCATAAAATTTTATACGTTGACATAGTATAAGTATAGCCCATAAGGAGGCAGTGGAAAATCTTAAATGTAAGCATAACTTTATGTGCGTACCGTTTTAAAGATCTTAATTAGTAGAACTTCATGCTGGAAATCAGACCTCAAAAAGGTTAATAAATTATAAACAGAATGGCGGAGCTCGATCTTATGTTGAATTTCAAAAATGGCTTAATTTTATTGTAACCATACCAGGTGAAGGTAGTTAGTAGGATTATTGTACGTGAACGGTTCACGAGGATTCAGTAAATTCTTTAATGTAAAAATAGTTTGATATGCACGTAATTTTAAAAGCCTAATCAATTCTGCACTTCTTTAGTATGCCACAACCGACACTTTAAAAGCTTTATCCGTTACAAAATGTTGGGGGTTCAAATATTTTAATAACAAACTGTAAATTCTCCGGAAAATTTGGGACGTTGCTTCAATTAGTTAAGTTTCACATTAAAACATTTAATGATTAGTACTAATACAAACACAAACACTATAAAAACCATCAAGCAATAGTGGCGATTTATATATATATTTAAATCGCATATAGAGGAAAAACTTTTTTTATTAAATGTCGAAATTCGTTATAAAAATTAACGCTCAGAACTTTAAAAGTTTTCTTCACTTTGCCGTAGCATGCAAATGCACAAAAGCAAGTTTTTATTTTCTATTAGTTTCTTTTTGACTTTTGGTTTTACGTGGTTATTGTACTTCAAAAAAATATATAACAAGATTCTTTAATCAATTATATATTTCTGTATATGTTTATAAAGTTATCAATGATTTGATCACAGGTTTAATTATCTGGGTCAGCTATATTTAGAATTAGTTTTTACCAAAAAGATGGACACAGGAGAGTTTTTACTACTAGTTTTACTAAAGGAGAACCAGAGGCCCATTAGGACGACGGGCAGGAATAAGGTTTATGTGGAAAACTGACTTCTCCTTCATTAAAATTTGCTTATGAAATGTATGAATATAAACGAAAATTATACTTAAACGTTAGCGGTTTGTAAATATATATATTACACACAGTAGATATGAATATGGGGTTCCTAGCGCACTTTTGGGACAGTCAGAAAATCAATGTAAAATACTGATCCATTGAACAATAAACAAATCTAAGAAATCTAACAGGAAATCACGAATGTTAAATAACCGGAATCTTTACGCCTACGGCCTTTACATAACATCGCAGTCACCAACTCGTGGTCAATACTGTCTAAATGCTATCGCCACTAATCTATAATCCTGGGAGCATTTCAACATCAATTCTAGACCCTGTAATTGCCGACCACTGCCCGGTGGTCCTAGATGTAAACATTGAATTGGTGAGTGGCACTGAAAGCAGGCCTAGTTGGCACAGCACCTACAATCATAGCTTTAGGCCTATAAATGGTCGAGTAATTTCCTAATTTTAGACTAGCCCTTATAAATACAGACTGGTTCTGCTATTCTGGGACAATGTCAATCCAAAGACCTGCTTTCCAATTGTTCTTTGATGTTTTTTGTGGTTATCTTTGACAGGATATTTCAAGCTAAGTTCATTAAACCAAAGTATTGTGATAATCTCAACAAGTCGGGTGGACCGATCTCTAAGTCCTAAAAAGACTGGTTAACGCCTGAACTTCAAAACATTAGGAAATTTGTTGTGGCGTTGCATGACAGGTATAAGGTTTCAGCTGGTTAAAAAACAGGGATTTATTGTATAGCATGTATTTAAGAGGGCCAAAAAGGATCTACAGGGAGACAGGTTGATATAGCTAAAAAGAATTTCAACATGTCTAAAATTGAGTCAGCCCCAAATCCCTGCTAAGCGGCATGGGATCTGGTAAATAGAACCTGTAAGACTAAGCCAGTACTCAAGTGTAATGCCAGCCCTGGTCAATTTAATACTACAATGTTAAATGAAGTAAAACATATAATCAATAAAATATCTTCATGTAACCAGATGGATCCGCTGGCCTTGGCATCTGGCCACATGAGTAATAGGCCTAAGCCGTTTCCATTCTCAACTTGGAATCCGGTCTGTCCTGCAGAGGTAATGTCAATTAAAAAATTCATCAAGTCAGGATATTTATGGGTTGTCAACCCATGTGCTAAAGTATGTTTCAGATGTCATTGCTGCCTCCTTAGCCAAGGTTCTGAATTACTGTTTGGGAGTCTGCTGTGTTCCCGAGTCTCACGTAACCAATAACGGTCTACAAGAAGGGTAGTCCTGAGATCATCGAGAGCTACAGGCCCATTTCAATTGAATCCTATTATCAGCAAAAATTTTTGAAACAGTAATGAAGAAGCAACTAGTCGATCACTTTGATAGGAACCATTTTTTCCGGCATCACAGCATGGTTTTAAAGGTCAGCACTCAACTACAACTGCTGTGCGTCAAAATTGTGGCAGAAGTGTTGGAATCTTAACGAATGCATTTCAATTTTAGCGATTCACTCTAAAACAAAAATATTGCTAACAACTTTTTAATTACGAAATATTTTGCCTCAGTTGTAAAGAGCTTTCAGTTCATAAATAATGAAATAATTAGCTGTTTCACATATAACGGGTAGGTATGGTGGGAAGGCTTGACTAATTTTAAAATGTTGATTTTCAGCTCCGGTTCAACTTCCTCTTATCGCAGCGTCCGGAATCTGACACTGTCACAGACTTGGATTCATCCACAAATAACTTAAAGTGTACGATTTTAAGGATGAATATTTAGGGTGTAGCAAAAGGATTTCTGTCTTGTATCCTCATGTTCATAAGGAACTGCATGAACCACCAACTGGAATCAGTTGTCTCGGAAGCCGTCAGTGAAGTAGATTAAATAAATAGTTTTAAATCTTTTACAAAGAAACTTTATACTCTGTTCGGTACATCGCCAAACAATAAACGTGATTTAAGAGTGTGCAGAAGAGCTTGATATCCAAATGGTTATAATGCATGATTATATCCCTAAAGACGCTTGTAAACGGCTCAACAGCAGTTCTGTATTGCACTCAAAGTTACTCAGCAATTTCTTAAGAGCCAAATATAAGTGAAATTATCAGATATGAGGCGTTTGAAACTAAAGTGTTGCATAATGTTATGTTGTTTTCTAAAGACCAACTAGTGTAGACCTTTAGATCAGAAAAGTTATTTTTTGATCTATTGGACAACATCTGACGCGCTTGCAATCGTTACACCTTAATATAAATTTGATTTTAAAAAAGAATGAAAGAATAAATGTGTCGAGGTCGGTTTTTTGGTTTACCGTTCAAAATTTTACAATATGCCACATAGTAAGTTTTAATTTTGTTTATTTGGGGAAGACTTTTTAACTTAATTCACGTGTATAGTTTTAGAAATATTACGATCAGTTTTACCGTATGAATTTTTTTACTTGAAGTGTGTAGTAGATATGAATATGGGGTTCCTAGCGCACTTTTGGGACAGTCAGAAAATCAATGTAAAATACTGTCCATTGAACAATAAACAAATCTAAGAAAATCTAACAGGAAAAGCACTGAATGTTAAATAACCGAATCTTTAGCTGTTTTACTGTTCAATGTTTGCTTCTACATTTATAAGCTGTTTTTAATGAAAAAATCCAGAAATCTTAATCAAAAAATCTATAAACGGAAATAATGAAATTTGCTAACAATCACTCGAGAAGTCGGGGAGAATGTGAGTAAAACCGCATTCTTTTCACGAGGTTCTTCATTTACTTTCTCCAAAATGTACTATAAAATAATCAAAGATTTCAGGTTTAAAATCATAGTCAAATTCAATGTCCCAAATAGTGAAAGATTTATAGGTAAAATCTTCTTATAATAAACGTGTGTATTTAAACCTACAAACCTAATGTATTCTTTGAAAAGGAAAATAATTTTGTCAACGGTTCCAAGAGATAAGTAAAAAATTTTTGTTCTGTTTTCTAAATTCTGTAACAAAATGGTGTTTGCTTCTTGTCTCCATATTGTAATTTTCTAAGCAGGATTATTCAAATGTGTTAATTTATTTCGAAATTTCTTAGGCTTAGGTCTTTCGTACAAAATTAAATTACAATCTCTACAAACTAATCTTTTATCAATAATTTCTCCTCTATTATAACACTTGTAAACAGTTGGCATATATACTCTTCCATTTTTACAAAAAGAATAAATGGAAGCTATGGAACTAAGTCTGCCGAGATATAAATTTTTCAGCGCAAATGTTTATGTTTATATTTTCAACTACCGAGATAAAAAGAAATAATTTTCATTCTATTGTACAACTATTTAGGATATTTTTGTTTATGATTACAAAGATTATTCCGGAAGAAATCGAGATTTTTCATCAGCGAAAGAGTATATTTTTGAAGTTTTAGAAGGAATGAAAGAGAACAATATGAACATCATTAACTACTGAATTTCTCTAATATCGTTCTTAATCACGTCATATGATAAAAATTTTTTCTCAGAAACCACAACCACATAACAAATCGCGTTTGTAACAGCATTTTGAAAATCCATATTGATAATTATTATCGTTCTTTGAACTAGAAATATTTGTCAAACTCTTTGTTGTATCAATGACATAAATGGGTCTATTTGCTATAAATTCTTTGGGGTTGTAATACATTTCCATATTTTTGTAGTAAACTTTTCTTAAAATCTTGATACATCTGATACATGATTCTGAAAAGACCACCGGAAATGTTTAAATTTTGTAATTCATCTGGATAATAAGAACCATTCAATTTTACTCTGATATTTTTCACATTCAAACTATCGAACTTTTGAAGGATTTTTTTCTTGATTATTCTGTCTATCTGTTTGAAAACCAATGATAACGAACTTGGGATTGAAGATATTTCTATAAATATTTGTGATATCGAACGAATAAGTTGTTCCGGAAATACCTTTTTGCCTCAATACATTGCCAATCTAGAAAATTAAACGTGATGTTTTGAGATTTTATAATTTCATCAATCAACTGAATTTTTACTCGTGGTTTTGTAATCAATCAATCGGAACTCTAATGAAAAACTCTCGTTTAATTGTAATTATGGGGACGCCTTGCCATCAACAGGCATAACATTTCCAGTTGCAGTCTTCAGAATCACATCATCGTCTTCTGCTCTTATAAAACTTAGGTAAAATCCTCCTTTATAGATCGGAATAGTAAATAGTAAACATTTTCAAAAAATCCTAAGCCGAAATGTGTCTAAATCACCGACCGCTTCAAAATTGTCCAAATTTAAAAGTTGATTCAAAACTGTTTGAAAAATACATCACTTTTGGAATAACAAATAGTTCCTTTAATTGTGCTTAATTGGCCACAGTTTTCGACCTTCTTCTATCAATTTATTGTGTTTTTTCTTACTTCAATCTTAGAAAATAAAAACGGTATAAAATTATCGATTAATCTAACATTATCAGTTCCAAGATATGCTTGACCATCTTGTTTTGTTAAAGTTCCAGAAATATAAAACTGGAAGTTAGACGAGCAAAAGTTATCTCCAAAATCAATATTAAACTCAGTTCTTTTATTCGGTTCATTCAAATGTTGTTTACTAATTGGATAGAAATTTTTAAACTCCGCCCTTTCAATATCACTAGCACATTTTCTGTAGTCCGCCATTTAATAAGAGAAATTTTAAAACATCATGTATAAGAAAGATATCATTTTTTCATCGATCTAATGTACGTTTTTATAAGAAAAGATATAAATTTTAGTCATTTTTAATGATCTACTTCGTCATATTCGGGATTCTCCTTCCTTAAATTTTTGCGATCTCGGTCACATATTTCAATAAAATTTGCACAGGATAGTAACCGCTATCTATAATATTGTTCCAATCAACTGTATCTTTATTTTCATCCAAAAATTTTATACTCAAGTGTTGATAGAGACATAAGAACAGACATATGATCTTTTAATTGATAATGTATATTTTCTTGAATGAACTCTGGGGACAGATTTTTGATATTTAGCAATGTTATACCAATTCAATTTGTTTACGTATAATCTCATCATATCTTCGGATAATTCATATTTTTGAGAAATATCATCCCAATGTTCTTTTTTCAAATCTCTTTCGTGTTGCATTATAAAAAGATCGAAAGCACTGTAATGTCCCGCCATCTTTATTTATTAAGAAAAAATTTCAAGTTTTTATAAATTGGCTCTTTTTAGTGTTACATTCAGCACATTTTCCAGAAACTCTTTTAACTCCATTGATATTTGCGTAATATTTTATATCATTTGTTGCAGTTTTTTTCTTTACATCTCACACAGTATATGAGCGCCATTTATATAAGGAAATTTTATCATCCATAAAATCCTACATGAAGACCTATATCTTCCAAATCTTCCTCGAACTTATTAATTTTTTCTTCTAATTTTTGAAATTTGACAGCATTAGAATCATTGTATTCAACAAATTTATGACCAATATTCTCAAAAGTTTTCGTAGCATCTAAACTAAACTTATCAAAAGACTCTTTAAAATTAGTAAGTTTTTCATTAATTTCACCAACATCGTCTACTGATCTTCTATTTCTGGCTTCTAACTTGTCATAGACTTCTGTTGTAAAATCTTTAACATGCTGTTTATGATTCTCATAATTTTGTTTTAGTTCATTAAACATTTTAATAGGATCTTCTAATTGAATCATTACAACAACATCAAATGGATTAATTCCTTTACTAACACTGCTAATTCTTTTTCCTTTAAAATCTAAGGCATTTTTAACATTCGGATCATGTAAATCAACAATATCAATGTTTTCTGATAATTTTAGAGGTTTTAAAATTTGTTCTTTAACAACAACATCATGTTTGTCAATACCAGGTCGAACACCGACAATTCTTTTCTTATTAGCCAAACTAACATAATTCTTTTCAACTTTGATCGCTTCAGTAATTTTATCAGCTTTTTTCGATATGAGACATTAAATTGGTAAATATTTTTTTTGCACCATCTTCAAATTCTTTTTTCAATGTTTTTATTTTATCAGCAACTTCATTTGAACTCATGAAATTTGCAAGTTTGTTATCATATTCTGCTTTAAAATCTTCAATCTCGACAGCAAACATATCTGAATCTGGAAGGTTTTGTAATAAATTTTCTAACTTGTTATCAAACTCATTTCTCAAACTATCAAAATTGAAACTATTATCTACATTTTGAATAATTTGTGTTCCAAATACGTCAAAAATATTTTGTGAATCCATATTTATTAAGTAATAATTTGTTAACTAACTTCTTTAAAATCTTTACCATTACTCAGTTCATTCAAAACAAAAACACACAAATGTCCACAAATTGGGGGATCTTTATAGTCTTGAATCTGAGAGTCATTGTAGTAGACGCTTGATTTTTTTCAAATATTTAATCAATTCTATAGGTGGTTTGTCCTCAATTCTTCCATACGAATCAAAATAACATGCATTCTTATCATTTTTATAATAACAAATCCAATGCGTTCCACTTCCCATAATCGAGTCCTAAATTCACAATTCCACAATCAAATTTCTTAACTTTTTCAGGTAATGTATCTCTCATGAAGATTCCTCTAAAATGTTTAATATTTTTGCAGATTTCTTCCAATTCTCCGAATGTTAAAGGTTTAAATTTTTTTTTCAATGTTTGATTTCACGTAATTCAAAGTTTTTTCATCTAATCCAGATCCTGTAATATCTTCCAACTCTTTATCTAACCAATTTAAAATGTTTCGAACAATAGGAATCACATCTTTTTTAACGATTGGAGCAGCTTTACGAACATAAGGAACAACATTTTTAACAACTGGAATATTTTCTCCAAAATCTAATAAATCTTTCAAAAGTCCACCATTTTTAAGTTCTTTCAACTGATTATAAGAAAATTCTATTCTGGTTCCTTTATTGTTTTTTCTTATGTTTTTCGAGTTTATTGTATTGTCTATTTGTTTAAAAAATATCTTATCTTCGCCATTTTTTAGTTGATCTATTTTAAATTGAATACTAACGGGTATTTTCTTCTTAAAAGCGGATTTTATTTTTTCTTTCTGATTTTTGCTGAAGTTTACGTTCACCTCCATTTATATAGTTAAAATTTCAAGTTCTCTTCGATTCCCATTCCTAGTTTTCTCTTCAAAAACATTGCTCCAGCTGTTGGAAGCGCAACAAATCTTTCACCTAAACTAGCATCTTTTGATAAAAATCTATCCATTGCTTTATCTTGCAAAACTTTATCTGCTATATGTCTGGAATTTGTGTCTCTATGTTTTGCATAAAAAATATCGTGTTCCATAGCAGCTTGATCTAATTTATTTATACCAGGATCTCCTCTTTTTAGTCTTTTTTCGAGTTTTGTGCCAGGCCCCAGATACTGATAAGTTGGTACGTGTAATTCAAAAGGTAAATTGTTGATAAAATCATTCAAAAGTCCACTACCCTCAATCATAGATGAACTTATTGCCGGCAAAAACTCGTTTTAAATATTTAATTCCATCAGGTTTTTCAATCATTTCATCAAGTTTGTTCGAAATAAAATCTTTAATCGCTTTCTTTTCGTTCAAAAAATTGGTTGTTTCCAGCCTTCTCTTGAGCATAAATATAATTAATAATTCCATCGAGTTTTGTCAAATCGTCGATATATCTGTATTCAATCTTATTATCACTGTATTTTCTCACACCTGATCCTTCGATTCTTTTTTCCCAAATTGGTTTAATCAAATTGAGATATTTTTTACCTTTACTTGACTTTGGTTTCTTAGTTGATGGATCATTATTTTTGTAAATTGAATCAGATTTCTATAAAATTTCTGTATACTTTTTCAAGTCTTCTTCAGAATATAAACCGTCTTTTGGAACATCAGTGCCTGTTTAATAATCTCCATAAACCTTGAGTTCCTTTATATGTTTTATCTTCAATAATTATATCATTATGTTCAAAATTAACGGGTAAATTTCCAATCATAAAACTTTTCTTTTTTTTATCCCAATACAAACCAAATTTATCATCTTTTACTCTAGGAAGGAATTTTTTACCAATTTTACCAATTATTATATCCGTTGTTCCAGGACTTATTGGTTCAACTATGGTGGAGTCTTCAATGATTCTAGGTCTAAATGGTGTTGAAGATGGTAATTTTGGCAATTCAAACTCTTCTACTTCAGATTCTGGAATCGAAAATATCAGCAAATTGTCGTACAACTGGAACCAAATTCATTAAATTTTGATTATCGCTTAAAACATTTTCAATTTTGCCCTCAACATTTTTTATTGCAGAAGTTACAGGTTGATTAATTTTTTGAATAAGTTCTTGTTCTTCTTCATCCATTCGAATCTGTTCTTTAAATTCTTTGATTAATTTCTTTTCGATTTGATCAAGTTTTTTCGCTTCTTCAGAAGTTACGTTCGCCATTTATTTAGGAAAATTTTGAAACGTGGAACGTAAAAACGTGAACGTGGAACGTAAAACGTGAACGTGGAACGTAAAAACGTGAACGATGAAACGTAAACACGAACGTAAAACGTGAACACGAAACGTGTAACACGGAACGTAAAACGTGAACGTGGAACGTGAAAACACGAACGTGAAACACGAACGTGAAACGTAAACACGAACGTAAAACATGAACGTGAAACGTAAACACGAACGTGAAAACATGAACGTGAAACATGAACGTGAACGTGGAACGTGAAACGTGGAAACGTGAACAGATTTACCGTTTTTTCTGTTATTTTTTCATAATGTAAATAAAAATTTAAAGATAATATAAAAATAATTGTAACAAATATTTTATCAAGTAGATTTGTCAGACCACTGAGCAGCATTTATATTAGAAAATTTATTCAGTATATTTACCATTTTTAGGCTTCAAAGTTAGATTAATAGTTAAAAATCCGTAGTCTTCCTTCCAAATTTTTATCACATAACTCAATAAAGTTGGTTAAAACTCATATCAGATCCCACATAATTGTTGTAAATCTTTCTCGAATAGTGATCGTGCTTGCTTTAAAAAAACACACAACATATTCAAATTATTTCTAATAACTTGTTTATCAACCTTTGAAAAGCATTGGGAAAGATAGATACAAAGATATGTTTTTGTGACGAGACATTACGAAATATTCCTTAATAACGTCCCTGATTTTCCAAAATACAATCATCAAAAAACGATTAACGAATTGGGTTTTACATTCGCTTAACGGAACTATGTCCTCAGAAGCATTATAAAAATGTGATATTTCTTTACTTAAGTTCTTCTCAATATTTTTGAATCTTTGTTGTAATTTTTTTGTATGCGTCTTGTTCTTAAAGATTTACTAAAAACATACAAATTGGAATAAGGAATCAACCTATTGTAGATTAAATTCAATAATAAAGTTGTTTTTTCCACATCCACTTGAACCAACAATTAACAATCTGATTGGTTGATCTTTCTTATTTTCTTCAAACGTTTGAAAGTTTTATCTGATCTTTTTGCTTTAAAATTTTCTCCATTTAAATAGAAGATTTTCATCTTGAAGCAACGCTTGCGAAAATGAAGCTGTTCAAGTTGACTTCAGAAAGCTACTAAATTAGTTTTAAACTTGGAACATCCTATACACTTAGAGGAAGAATCAAATTATTTTATCGGTTTAAGCGGTTTTTTATTCTGACAATTTTGTAATAAATATTAGTGAAAGTTCTCCTTATTGTATAGGATTTAGTGAGAAGAACATAACAAAATACTATGGTTTAAACAAAGGATATTATACTTTCGATCAAATAAAAAATTCCCTTAAAAATTATCTGAAAAAATTTAAACAATCAGATAAATCTTTAAACTTTGACGAAAACAAGTTTGAAATGCAAAAAAAATTATCTCTCAAATAAAATCACCAGTAAGAATAATGTTTTCAGCAATTATTGTAGATTTGTTAGGGTTTGTTCAAGAAACTATTGAGCCAAATCAGGTATATTTAGGAAATAAAACGCCAAAATTTAGACCGTTTGATGTAATTGAAGTGCACTGTAATCTCGTTGAACCTAGTTTTGAAAAATCATAACCGAACATTTACACAAAGAATCTGAAATTTTGGTACACTTTTTTCCCAAATGTTGCTTATGGATCAATAAATCAGTGAAAAACCAAATGAAATCGATTATATTCCAATTAGAAAAAATATTAAAAGAATTCAAAAAAATCGTTCTAACTATACAAGACTCTGGAGGGAAATTTATTAAATAATGAGAGTAAAACAAACAATATATTTAAGATTGAAAAAGGAATAAAAATGAGTTGATGATGACAAAATTCAATATTTTTACTTAAAAAACAAGGGGCTATTCGAATGGCCCCTTAACAATCTTCATCCTGACCCTGTTTTTTATCAATGAATCTGGACTTTATACTGAAATAAAAATTACTAGTTAAATTTCTTTTCTATCTAAATGGAGTCAGTTGTAGACCTACTCAACAATCAACTTACATTCAATAATAAAGACATTTGCACGATTGTTGACGAAAATTAATGAAATTTGGTTTAAGGCTAAAGATGTTGCAGAAATTTTACAATATGAAAATAACTAGACAAGCTATCATAAATAATATTGATAATGACGAGAAAATAGCCTTTAAATATATAAATTACAAGAGTCCTATGCCATAGACCCTTTCAAAATCTTCATCCTGACACTATTTTCATTAATGAATCTGGATTTTTATTCTTTAATACTAAGATCTAATAAATTAGAAGCAAAAACCTTTCAAAAGTGGGTTACAAAAGAGGTTTTACCCTCCATTAGAAAATTTGGTGAGTACAAACTTGAAAACAAGATTAAATATTTAGAGGACGAAGTTAAACACTTGCAAATTAAAGATGAAATGAAATCATTGAAAATAGAGAATCAAGAATTGCGAATGGAATTAATGAAGAGAGATATGGTATGTAAAGATTTTGATAAGAAAAAACACCATGTTTTTGTGTTAATTAAGAAGAATCACATGTGGGAAATATCCTTATTACGTTATCAGAGCTCAAAAGAGAGAAATACCAAACCGATTAAAACAATCTAAAAATAAAATTTATCCTGAATTAGAGATTTTGTTCATTGATGACGAACCAAATTCCTATCAATCTCTACAACCAAATGAAAGAATCTTTGAATATTTTATACAACGGAAATCATTTTACTACAAATATGGCAGAATCTCGACTGATTTATAGAAATATCTAAATTGCACGATGAAAATGTTAAACTCTCGAATTATGATATTTGGTTTGTAAATGTTTAGCATAACTAGGTAACCATTGAATGATTCGTCCACACTCGCAAAGAGTCGGTTTCTTTTGACTTTCTCGTTTAATGTCTTTTAGCACAATCTTTACAAAAAGCTTGTTTTTTATCTTTACTATAATGCCAATCGTAAAATTTGGAAATATCCTTAATTTCTTTACAAACACAACATTCCTTTCTCTTCAAAAGTTAATTTTTTCTATTTTTTCGTATAATTCTCTCTCATATTTACTATGACAATCCTTACAATAATAGTATAATCCACCTTTGCTTCTTTTATCTTGAGAAAACTTCGACAAATCTTTAAATTCTTGACACTTTATACATTTCCTTTTGAGCCTCCATTTATATAGAAAAAAATTATAGCTTTGACTTTCTCAATTCATATTTCGTAAAAACTTCCAGTTATTTCTTCGTTGTTTAAATCTTTTATACTATAAGTTACAGGATCTGTGTTATTAATTTGATAAATCACAAAGATTTCTGCTTGAACCAATTGTTCTTATATTTGTTCGAAAAATGTTGTTTTTTTACTAACAATTCTTACATGATCATTGATTTTAAATTTACTTTTCGTGTGAATTTCTGGTGGAACATACTTGAAAACGGTCTCTAATAACTCCTTTTCTGCATCCTTATCTACGTCTTTGGCGCTTCATTTTGATTGTGCTGTGAACTGTATCGTTATAATTGTTTACGATTTTTTGAAGAATATCGATCCATTTAAAGTTTTTTATTAATCTCAAAAATTACTTTTCTTTCTCTCATTTTGAGTTTCTGTTATATCTCTCTACGATACTTGATTTCTCTTCGTTTTCAGTATGATAAATCTTAATGTTGTATTTTCTCAAAACATCGTTAAATTCTTTATTTTTGAACTCTAAAAACCCTTATCTGTATGAAGAAGATTCGGAGGTATATCTTCGAAAGCTTTTGAAATATCCTTGCCGTTTTTTTTCTTTTGATAGCTCTTGACCAAGCATATTTTGAGGAAAGTATCAATAACATTTAACATATACTTAAATCCATCATTTTGATCTGAATAGTTAGACATTATAACTAAATCTGCTGCTGCCATAAATCGTCAATTCCCTAATGTTATAATTTTTCCTCTTTTTAAACTTTTTTCGTACCGGTGCATGAATTTCTCTAGCTTCAATCTCAATTTCTTTTTTATCTTTTAATTCTTTTTTTAACTGGTATTTCATTTGGATTCTTTATAAACTTACTCTTGTTTGTCCTTACATTTTGAACATTTTGCTGCAATTCTATACAATCCGTTTTTGAGTTTTGAACGATTTTTGAATCTATACTTTTCGTTTTTTTTTCTTGCATTTGGTGGCAGTGAATTAAAATCATCTTCCATTTATATATCAAAGTTTCCAACTTTGTTTAACTCATCTAATATATTAGATTTCACTTTCATAGTCATTCTGTACTGTATCAATCTTATTTTCTAGGACATTTCTCTTATCATCTTTCGCTTCATAGCCATACGGTACTGTATCAATCTTATTTTCTAGGACATTTCTCTTATCATCTTTAGCGTTCAGTGCCAGCTTGTTTTATGGTAACTGTGTACAACTCATGTTTGTAGCTTTTGATTACTGTCATCTCTCTAAATTCTTCTTTATCTTCGAACAAACATCTCTTCAAGTTTTCGATATTTATTGTTTTATTTACAACGCTTCTCTTAATCCCTTTGCATCTTACTGGATTCTTGTCTAGATATTTGTACGAGTACATTTTTGACCTCAAAATCCGCAAAATTTCTTCTAATATCTCACCATTAAGCTCGTCTTTTGAATTTCCCTATAATTTTCTTGTTTTTTGCTAGTGAAACATTCATGATCTTTTGGATAGTCGCTTGTATCAAAGTTATCTATATTTTCTTTAATAATTTTATAAGGATCACGTTTCAATTCTAGGAAGTAACTGGTCTGTGTCCATGTAACACAGATTCAAATCTGGATCAAACTTCTTTAATTTATCGTAATAAAACTCGTACATTAGCAATTTTGAGAGGTCGAGAACTGAAAATCCTATGTAGATTGGCTTGTTTAAATTTTACTTTCTGTTTGTACATGTGACTCGCTATACAGTTGTCGTCAAAGATGTTAAAGCTTTTGAAATTTGTTTTCTTAGCTTGTTTCATTGAAAATTTCTTCATTTCCAAAGCTTAATATCACATCTGTTTTTCTCACATTTTCCATAGATTTTCCAAAAACTGAGTTGTTCATCAGCTTATAAAAGTCCTTTTCAAATCGCTTGTAGCTTTGGTTCTCATGTTTGTGTTAACAAAAATCAATGTATTTCTTTCATAAAAGGCTTCTGATCGAATGCGATAACTCTATTCACATGTTTTAACACCATTCCTTTGTTCCAGATAGAATTTTCAAATTTCTCGAATGAACAACGTATTCAGTTTTATCTAATAGAGTGGTGGCACAACTTATTTTTATAATGTTCGGGAGCAAGAGGCAAATCTTTATGATTTTCATGTAAATTCTTCGGATATTCTAGATCAACCTCAAGAATGTAACCGTAAGTTTTTCTTCTCCTGTAAGTTCCAAAATTGTTTCTCTCCATTCTGCAGTAGTGTAAGTTTTTGGATTCATCCACTTGATATCGTTGAATGGTAAATTTTGCATCAGACCATAGCCATAAAGGTTGTTTGCATCGACGTACAACAAATAGTTTTCGGGCTTTGTCTTATCAAAATCTTTTAAATATTTGTTTTATTTGCTTTCACATATCGTTTAAAATACACTGAGAAATGCCTCCGCGAATACCTTTTTCGATCATCAAATACATATTATAATCACTAATTAATTGTAATTCTATCTTCGTTAATTTTAACATAGCATCCCAAGCGAGACTAGGAGCAGTTAGATAATGAGCTGGATCAAGTTTATAGCAATTCAAACAAATATTCCTAAAATTTTTAAAGATATCAGCGAGCAATAGAACATCTTGAATGTTATAGAGATCAGAGTAATTTCCTAGATTTTTCTCTTTTAATTTTGTTCCAAACATTTAAGTAGTGTTGAAAATCTTTCTCAGATATGCTCTCATCTGTCAAAAGTGAATAGAAATCTTGAATTCTCAATTCTTCTGTGTAATCAAGTTTTTCAATACTGTCGATAAATTCATAGGGAAATATTCCTTTTCCAGATAGAATTTTTAAAAATCTCGTCGTCGTCATTTTGGCTGTCTTTCTATTATCTCATTCAATATTCTTCCATCTTGTTATAAAATGATTTGTATGTTTGAAGTCTTCTCTCTTTAGATTTTTAGCTTACTTTTCTATAGACGAGGCCATGAATCTGAACGTGTCTACAAACGAAAACTTGATGAATTTTCTTGGCTTATCACCTTCGAATTCATAGCCATATCCAGAATTTACAGAATAATTTATATATTTTTCATCGGTGTTTGCAATCAAATCAACATTTCCATATTGTTTAGCCAATTCTTTTATGTACAAATGAGTATCGTAATTTGACATATTGTGGCAGAAAACGGGAATATTCTGAGGAAATTTCAAATTTAGATTGCAACATGCATGAGCTGCGCCTCGAAACTTGCCGGTTAAATGACAATGATCTCTCACTTTATTATAACTCTTATCTTTCCAACTATCAGGAGTAAAACCATACTGAATTGACCCAACATCATAAGCAGACCATTCACAGATATGACAAACGTTTGAATTTTGATATGAAATTTCTTCTTCTTCAGTTAATTTCATAGGTTTTTTGTTCTTAGAATTATATTTTGTAGCTATGTATTTCGATAATTTATTGAGTTCTTCAAACAATTTTGCAGGAACATTTGGCAAATCTTCTTCATTTTTTGCTCGATAACATATCGGCTTGTACATACGATTGGTCACATTTGACACTAAATATAGAGTAAAACCATAAGGAATGTGCTTCTGAATCTTTGTGGATGTATGTCATTGCATGTCCGGAATTTTTTCTAATATGCTCTCAAAATCCATATAAATAACGTACGGATGGCGTAAACTTCTTTTGATAATTAGTAAATTTAGTTGTTTGACCTGGAAATGGCACATAATAGGTTTGCATACTTCATGTTGTTTGCAAATTTCTAAATGATCTGCTAAATCTCCAGATTTGTAGAAAATAGGCTTAAAACCATCTCTAACAAAGAAATTTTCCTTTCTTTATGTTTAGATAACTGTGAACTCACTAATCTATTTAGATCGGTTATTAACAACATAATGAGATTTATCTTCTTGTTTTACATACAATAAATCAACTTCTACACTCGGGCGTCATAAATTTCTGAAATTTGTAACGGAACAACCTTAATACTTTCATCAAAACTGTAGACATTGATAGACATTTTTGGATATTTGTACTTGGAATTGTAACTTCGTTTTTCAAATAACTGTATATCTTTATAAGGACATTGGATACTCGAAACCTGAAAATATCTCGTCATTTACAAATTTTTCATATTGTTTTGATCTTTCGCAGTCTCTTTCAGGTTTTTCAATAGCGCATCGGATAGAATAAATATAAAGCAATAATCATCTTTATTTTTGATATTTATACAAGCTTTTTTATCTTTGATTTTCTTTGGCAAATCGATATATGATCATGCGTTCATCATTTCGTGTTTATTAATGCTCAAAACTAGTTGTTTACACCTTTTAAATGTCCATCCAGAACCCTTATTTGGATCATTTGTTTGTTCACGATGTGTTAATTTATTAAATTGTTTGGTGATAAAATCATTTACATCGAAGATTTCATCTGCTTTTATAGTAAAGTACATTGGACACGTTTGTGTTTCACCGTTCACTAAAGTTCGTTCGTATTCGCATTCCAAAGAGAGATATCCCTTTACTATTTTTCACAGTGTCTTGAAATTTTTCTATTAAACTCTTAATTTCTGGCCTCTATAATTGATAGATATTTGTAAATTGACATGAAATTTTCGTTTAAATTCGTTAAAATGTATTGTTTGAAAAGACCATGTATTGAGGATAAAACTTCTACATCTGATGATATTTTTCAGGGTTTTCGTTAAGAGTTTTATCAATTTCTTGGATCATTTCAGACTTAGTTTTATCGTTTTGTTTCTATGGACAATTTTTCAGCCGATTGATTGAATTTTTTCATCATTAAATAGATTGAGATCTTTTTTATCTTCCTTAAAGTTTTTTTCTTTAATTCACGCAATTTTTCTATATTGTACATCTTCTCGTGACCATCGATCTGATTCTCCTTAGACTTAAATAATTCAATCACATCTTTATTATAAATTTCTTTGTTTCTTCAAATGATTTTTCGAATTGTAATGAACGAGTATAGTGATGTTCAAAAATGTCTTTTTTGCAGTATGGGCACTCTATCTTTTTCCGCTCCATATTTAAAGAGCAAAAATTTGTAAACTAAAATTTTGAGAAGTGGTGATTTTTGTCACAACTTGACACAAATCAGCACAATTTCTGGTCAAATGTTTTCAGATTGTTCTATTTAAAGAGCAAAAATTTGTAAAATTAAATTTTGAGAAGTAGTGATTTTTGACACAAATCAGCACAATTTCTGGTCAAATGTTTTCAAATTGTTCTATTTAAAGAGCAAAAATTTGTAAAATTAAATTTTGAGAAGTAGTGGATTTTTGACACAAATCAGCACAATTTCTGGTCAAATGTTTTCAGATTGTTCTATTTATTATAGAAAAATCTTTTAACTAAAATTAGTTAAAAGATTTTTCTATAATAAATGGCGGCACTGTTACAAGAGTTGAATAAGGTTGGTGAACTAAGATTCAAAGAATATAAGAAATTAGTGGAATTGGAAGAAAAAAAGAGATATAGAATCTTGAATTTGGAGAAAATGAAAGATAAGTTCGGGATGACAAATAATTGCCGAGTTGGAAGATTGTAAAGTACACTTACCGAACAGATTTTTGACTGTTTTGGATGAGAAAAAGATTAAAGAATTAAAAAAAAATGAAAAATTACACTTGGTTGTTACTGGAAAGAAGACTATTAAAGATAAAGACTGTGTTACTCATACTTATTCAATTTTGTAGAGTAAAGATTTTTTATTAAGAATTCTGGATTTTTTTCATTAAAAACACTTATAAAAGTAGAAGCAAACATTGAACAGTAAAACAGCTAAAGATTCGGTATATTTAACATTCGTGCATTTCCTGTTTAGATTTCTTTAAGATACGTTGGTTTTATTGTTACCTGGACAGTATTTATTACATTGATTTTCTGACTGTTCCCAAAAGTGCGCGTAGGAAACCCCATATTCAATCTA